>NC_089320.1:14791089-14978589 GCF_036669915.1 Pocillopora verrucosa | reverse complement strand
AATATGCCTACTGGTGTTAAGGTGTAAAGGGTTAAGCAACCACTCAAACAAAAGTCTCCCTTGGTTCTTCACATGACCGTCTTCTCTCGAATCTAGCTTCTGCCTTGGAGGGCAAAGGAGAGAAACTCTGGGCACGAGATTTTTTCCCTGAATAAGGGGCATTGGGTGTAGTATTTTGGAGAGCAAATGCTCATTATTTCCTTAGCTGCCATGAGCTGCCATCTTCAATTTTTGCAGCAGCGTGAGGCTAGGGAGAGAAAAAATTGTCCTAAGGAAATGAGCGAAGGTTAAGAGGAAGGGGAGGAGAGAGAGTGGAGAAATTGAAATTATCTCACCCTTCCCACCCCTCCCCCACCGTCCACCTTTACTCTAAATCATACATGGCCGGTCGATTAAAGGATCGCTAATTTGCCCTTTAAGCCACCTGCACTGCAGGCCGACAGTAACTCAATAATGGCTTGAACGAGATGCTAATGCCTGAGTATTGTGCAGATTTCCTAAATTTTCAAAGACGTTTAATCAGATTTGACATATAAGATGACCTGCTCCTGGTGTTCAGTTGGCAAAGGACGGATCGAATATTTCGGAGGGGGCGGGGAGATTTCAAGTCCAAAACGGTAGTAAAAATACAAACAAGCAAACAAGCAAAAAACTCAACAATCAGTTTTTACAGACTTTTATTTATATGTTCAGACCTCTCTTCATTCGAGTTTTCTTCATAAAAGGTGAACCATTTTGCGTTGATCATTGAACCATCTCCAACTTCGTTCCCAGTTTCTCTCTCCATTATTTCCTCCTATGTCATTATAATATAAGTCATTGGGAACGTAGTTGACTTTTTTAATAGTTGCGTCTTCAATACAGGATTTTTCTGATCAAACTTGATTGACAGAGAAAACTCTTATAAAAGTAATTATACCAGGAACCAGATACTCTTCATCTTATATGCTGGTGCATATAATTTAGTGAGTCTATTCTTAAATCGATGTATCATTAGAACGCGACCGTTTATTTGGTATTTCTTTACTTTCATGTTTGTCTCTGAAAAGGAAAGGAAGGAAGAAAAGATGCTCATATCTAAATCCTAAAGCAGCTTCAATAGCACATCTTATTCACAGTAAATTCCATAAACAATTCCTACTGCGTACAGATAAAAGCTTCGATATTCAAACTGCGCATAACGATCTACCGCTGCGTCCCAGGCGCACCGGCTCACAACTCTTACGTCCTGTCTATTGACGTCACCCACAATCACGTGACAAACAAATTTGTATCGAGGATAACACAGTTTCTTTACTCGTTCCTTGATCTCTTCCGTTATTTTAACGGTGACATCTTTGCAGAAGACAGGGTCGTATTTTTGTTCAGCCAGGTTTGTTTCCAAAACGTGTTGAATGATTGGTATGACTCTGTGTTCCTGTGTGGAGCGAAAAGGCATAGATGCATAAAAAAATTTGGCTAACTGGATGTTCATGGGAACAGAGAGAAAGCGAAAGGAGATTGCTGTTAAAAGTTAGCAGCGCGCCTTCTTATCTGGCGGTTTTCATCCGTTTTTAGACCGTGCTGCCTTCGTGTTTTTGAAATACCCACTCAATCACTAACGACACAAGTAACAAGTCAAAGGGAAAATCTCAGATGCCGCTCATCATTCTGAAAATTCAGCAGTGGAGGGTGTAAGTGGGGTGGGGGCGGGGAGGGAGGAAGGGGTAAGAAGGTCATCATTTTAATTGAGGTTTTATACAAAGCTATCTTCGTTCTCTCTACCTCAATGTAAAGGGCCAATGACTTCAGGGATTTGAGTTAATCGTATATAAACTAGGTACTGGCCTAGAAGAGGAGACTTTTTTGCGCACGATGATTACAACAGTTTTGAACTCCGTTTGATTAGACGCTATGTTAGAGGACCCGTAAGCGAGGCATAGACGAAAGCCTAAAGCTTAACAGACAGAATCTAGTGTGATCCTGTCGTTGGAAGAATTTTGGATTCAGACAAGTAGTAAAAACAAGTCGCAGTGGGTTGGGGGGGGGTGTGAAAGTCGCAGTGGGTTGAGGGAGGGGGGAAAGTCACAGTGGGTTGAGGGGGGGGGAAAGTCGCAGTGGGTTGAGGGGGGGGGGAAAGTTCGGATGTCCAAACCCTCCCCCTGAATCCTCCTTTGGAAGGGGGTTGGCCCTACACACGGGCATTATATCAAACCTGAAATGTTCTCAGGGGTTCCATAACAAAGGGTCTAGCCATAGTCAAATTATTATCAACCAATGTTGTTTCTCGTGTCAGTCCACTACCATGCCGACTTCCCACGTTACTCGACGGGTCCTCCGGTGACCACGCATGCGTCAAATCGAACTGTCCCCAGTCCCCGTGTCGTCTTTTGACTTTAATCAAATGTAGTGACTTTTGCTTGATATCTTTTGATAGTGAATGAGCTGCTACCACGCCATAAATGGAAGGACTTGAGGTTTCATTTTCTTCCTCGATAGGCTTACTTTCACTTTGGACTTTGTGTCGCTTTTTCTCTTCTTGAGAACTCGTAGTCATGATTTTTTGACTGGGAACTGACATGACAAGATCATTTCAATTTTTTTATACAGCACTGAAAAGAAACACACATTAAAAAAGAACCAAGGAAGTGAACGAAAAAAAACAAAAACAAAGAGGGAGTGTTCACAGTCTTCACAGTATACCGATTTACCCGAGATTTTGCGATGTAAATAAGAGTGGACTGCGAGCTGACACAGGTCTTAACAAAAATACTACTACACCCACGGCTCCTCCCTCTAGAGCAAACATTGCTTTTGTGTCGTTGTTTTGATGTGGGAAGTTTATTCATTTCATGACCTTGTTTAGAAAAATTTTCCTATTTTCTTAATTTCGATATAGTTGGGATTATTTAAGGGGAGAATTAAAAATCCCAGCGTTGAATCCTTCACTGAGTCTGCGCTGATCGTTCATATTTCCTATTTAAATGTAATCGTGTTTTATCAGAAGCGGATTCCTGGCGATCAAATCAGCTTTTCCACTCGCCATGAGAAGAAGCCAAAAAAGACAATTAAACTGTTCCTGTAGACGCAAGAATAAAAAAGCAACGGACTTCTTCATGTTGCCTTGGTGGAAAAGAAGGGCCTGTCAAACTCCGTTGTGACAGGTTCCGGCTCCAACGCATTATAAAGAGAAAGTCATCTTTCTTCCGCTCGGGACACATTTAAAATCGGAAAACGAATTTCCAAGTCAGGACTCACACCTAGAATCTCCCCTTTGTGAACTTAGATTGATCTCTACAAGCTGTATCACATTTAATCGTTGATTGATGATTCGATCTACTTCAGACAGCGCTTTCAGTTTGACTTTACGATAAAAAAGAGCCAAGTTTTTAAGCTTCATTTCTTCAATTCAGTTCGTAGCAACTCCGGTATGAATACAAAAGCTATTGACACTTCAGCTTATCTAAGATTTCACTTAAACTAAACTAAAAAACATTGACGGGACGGTAATTTAGTGATAGACGGGTATAAGTTGTTTGCGAGCTTTAAAGCATGCATGATAGAACATATCGTTTTCATTCTCTGAGCTGACATGACCACATGAACGCCAAAGAAATGTACGAATACTGTGGTGAATTTTATATTGAGTTAAATTCCTTTGTCGTTACCCCGTAGAGAAGAACAAAGTAACTTACCTTCAAAATAAAGAGCCAAAGTTTTTTTCCAACGAAAGCGGTAGAGAGAAACCCAACAGTTCAAGTTCTTGTTTGTCACTGAACGACGGAAAATGTTGCGGCCGAATGAGCGAAAACCAACGTCTTCCAAGCGGAAAATAAACACTGCTTCTTGTTTGACAGGACAAGAATTAATCTGCTCCTATTTGGAGGTGTGTCAATTGCTTATTGTTCTATAATCAAACAAAACTTGTTAATGATTAAATTCTTTTCAAGTCTCAAATGCACCGACGGTTCCGTTAATTGATTCGAACATGCCTCCACAATGCTGGTGCACGCTAATCGGCATTAATTCACTTAGAATGAATATTGCTTCTAAGATTAGTCTTGTTATTATCGAGAGCGATCATAGAAGTATCTATATATATATATACACAAAAAAGAATACGACTTTAAATAAATATAGGACCAACTTCTTGGTACTGAAATTATAAGAAATAAGGGGTGGACGGTGCAAAGGATTGACAATTGGATGCACGTAACGAGGAAGGTGTTCATCAGAAATCGCGGCCAGTTGGTTGCATTGTGACGCGCAGCGAAAGAGTTCTCTGGGTGTACTGGAAGATCAAATCCAGAGGGGCCCGGCTTTCTCCGTCGAAGTATCGATACTAATTTGTGTCATGTAACAACAGGACGAGTCGTTATTTATCACCCGGTGGGGAGGGTGGAGGATTCTTTTTTGGGAGGGGGGCAGAGGGGGATCAGTCGTCACCAACTTTGACTGCCAATAAAAGGAGAGAGGGAGAGTGGGGTTCATGAGAGCATCACAGAGCCTAATGAAGGATCAGCCACATTTTATCGTGACACAAACAAAATCCTCCATCCCCCCTCCCCCCTTCGGCGATAAGTAATAATCAGCCCCTAAAGTAGTCGCAAATTATGTCACGTACGTTTTATATTTTCCTTCGGGAATTTTAATCATTGCAGACCTATACTTGAGTCATCTAAGCTGAGGGTTACTTTTCCTAAAAGGGCCTAACCCTGGGTCTTTTCCCATGGCACGAAATTCGGACAATTTATGGGATTACTTCAAAATCCTTCATCATGAAATTTCGAGGAAATGTCATTTTGCACAATGATTAGTAATCAGAGATATCGACATTTCTCGCTACAAGCCGATGTTTCTTCCAGTCGCTATAGGAACAAGATGGCCGTAGGTTGAATACCTTTACAGATGGCCGGGTTAACTTTTAGCTTTACGTTTTATTACAACTTCAAGCCGAAATAGCCACCTTCTCGAAGAAATTAAGAAAATAGTTTGGAAAAGCTTAAGTACAAAAAAATATCTCCTATATTGCTCTTATTGGACTCCTAAAAAATGTCTGCACGAACATCTGACTGGAATTTGCATTCGTAACTATTTAACATCAGCTGATGCCACAGTCATCTCACAACTTTTGGCCAAATAAACCTCTCAAAAAAACATCAAAATATCCCAAATCAGGTTTGGCAACAATTTCATTTAAAAAACTTTCGTGAACAAAATAACTGATGACTTCCGGTAATTATTATAACCATCTCCGAGTGATTTCAACCTGAATCAAATCAATGCCTGTGGTGAAATGTCTTTAACGCTCTAATGAACCTCCCCACGGGTGGGAAAGGGGGGGGGGGGGAAGGGAAGGGAAGGGAGAAGAAAGAAAAACTTTCAGTTCACCCCTATGATGAGTAAACAGTGCAATCGCACGACTTTGAGGAATCAGAGGTCACCGAGAAATTTTTCCCTCTACACTGGGAAACGAAGCACGTTATCATCCTCTTGAAAGAATTCAAGATCAGCGTTTAACAAAACTTTCGTTGGATCTCCGACCTAGGCCTTGCTGTATATTTTGATCCCAATCCAAGAACTTAGACTGGGCCCTTATCTCTCGTTTGACTAGTACTTGACTCCTTACGGTACTAAATGAAAACCTCGGTACTACCACCATCAACAGTTAAGAGTTGAAACGAATCCGGTTCCTCTTCATCCTCGCTCTGTTGCTTAGTCTCTTGTGATATTTTTTGTGGACTGTTTACTTTGAATCTTGACGGAGGAGGGGAGGAGTCCGTCAACCCGTAATTTGGGATATTCGACGACACAAGGGGTTTGTCTTCCCTCTCAGAATCAATAACACTGTTTGATCGTTTTGCAACATTGAACTGCAAAGGAAAAGAATATTATCAGTGGCATAGTTTCTGGATAATGTTTAATCCTTTATCCCACTTCCTAATCCTAGAGGGATATGTAAAAATCATACCTGAAACAGGTAACCCCTTCACCCTTGGAGTAGCAACCATAAGCTGACTAGCATCTAATTTCTCCTTAAAATATCACCCCTGAATCACACATAAAGGCCATGAGAATAAAGGAAATGATCTCAAATTAAAGAAACTCTTGATTCTTAAACAAATTCTCCTTTAATTAGGAAATGTATAGAGTACAGTATGGAAAATTTGGATACTTCCAGTTCAATACTGGAAAGAACCACATTTCTAATGACGACGAACAAGAGCAAACCGTTTCACTCCCAGGAGAGCGAGTAATGAGAGTTGAGAAAATTACCATCTGGGCGACATTATATTGATATAACGCCAGATTCTCCTGAGTATACAATAAAGAATTGTATAACCATCACTTAGGAGAATAAACTTCCTGATCATAGGACTGAAAGATTGACGTGAGTCTACATTTTGAGGAGGTTTTTCATTTCCCAAGTGCGCCTCACTGAAATTAGGATTCGAAAGTCCCCCTTACCAATATTTCTGACGATAGTTTCTGTACTTTTGGGAATTCTAGGCCATCAGGAGACCTCATTTAAAATAAACTAAGACGTACAGAAGGTGACCAAAATTTATTAGGGAATGGTCAATACTTATCCCTGAAAGGGAGGAGGGGAGTGAGGGGAGTGAGGGGAGTGAGGGAACGGAGTATTTTTTAGGGGGGGATGGCATTGTTTTCAGGAGGAACGGAGGGAGAGTACCAAGGGGTGACTGTAGAAAATCGACTGTCAGTAACTACCAATGAGTAAGGATTATAGGAGTACTGCAGAGCCTTATGGGGGAATCAGGTAAATTTTGTCATGACACAACTAACATTTCCCAATCCCTCAGGCGATAACTGATGAACGGTCCCAAATTACGAGTTCCTTCGAGTTTGCGGGAGAATGAGCACCAATGTTCGGCACGACAACCGACCGCTGAAGCGGTCGATGCGTCATTTTAAGGCAGACTGAAAAACACTCACCCTCGATATCGGCGTATTTAGAGGTTTAGAAGGTGCCGGGGTTTCTATTGAAAAATTTTCATCTGCCAAAGGAGCCTGAGCAACTTGCGCTGAATTGTTTACCGCAGGGGCCTGCGGATCAGGGCTAACCAACAGTCTTGAACTTCCGAATGACGATTTTCTTCTGGAAGGTGACAACAATGACTCCGCTTCTTGCACCGTAGGAGTCCGTGATGTGGTATCAACCGCAAATCTGGAATTTCCAGATGGTGAATCGCCGGAATTTTTTGAGAGCGGAATATTTGCTGATGTTTTCCGCTGGCGAGTTCTTGGTTTTGAAGAAAGCACGGCTGCATTTTCATGTGAAGGGGTCACTGGATCGGAAATTTGTCGGAAGGAGTTCCGTCTTTCTTGCTCTGGTGAACATGGAGCCGAGCGGCTGACCCGAGGTGCAGGAAAAGAACGAGAACTAGATGAACTCTCTTCACGTGCTAAGGGAGACATCGGAAGAGCGAAAGGGCGTGGTCTTTCAGAGGAAAATGGCTTGCTACCAGAGGGGGGTTTATCTAGCTTCTGATTTTGGGGTGAACCAAATAAGTTTTGTAAGGATGAAGGCATTGATATTGGTTGGCTTGGCTTAGGAGGAACTGGTCCGTCAGCACAATCAGCTGACTCAACCGAATTTACCGAAAACAAATTCGCTAGAGGTGGATTGCTATGTTTTTTAACCTTACGAGCATCGACTAAGCTTGTACCAGGAGACTTATTAAGTCCTTCGTAGAAATCTAAACCAAGGTTCTTTCTCTCCCTATCAGGTGTGTTAAGAGCACTAGTTCCCATGTCGGAAGAACCAGACCTACTGTCCAGCAAGATCAACGGTTCGCTCTCATCTGACCTCCAAGTTGGTCGCGAATATTTTGGCGGATCAGAGAGACTCCTGGTTGAAACGAAAACGCTGTTACCGTGTTCAGATTCATCGTCGCCATCATACAAATCCCGACTTTCAGTCAAGAACGTCACCCTCTTTGAATCCCGTCCACTTCCGTCTGCTTCTTGAGCTCTACGAAACTCCTGGTCAAGCGACGCGCTCGAGGCGTTCGCCATTAAGGTATCACTGTTAGATCTCTTTAACTTCATCCCCGGAAGAATCGTGGTGCTTCCGGTGAGCCCACGACGGGTCAGATCCTCTATGCGAGAAGCGGCTGCCGGATAGAGGGGAGCTGTTCGATGGGCCTGAGCAAAGTTTTCACAGTGCTCCTCTTTACGAAAGCTCGGTTTTCTCAGGATAGACTTTCGTTTATGTGGCACCTTGACGGGATGAGAGGGCATGGGACTTCGTCCCTCGTCCTCATCAATATCACTAAGCTCCATTTTCCTGCCCTCCTGTCCTTTTGTTGTCACTGTAAAGCGGCCGACTGTAATTGTTCTATCTGTGAGGAGCGATTGACACGTCCAGTCTTCCAGCTAATCGAAAAGGAGAAAGATTAGAATATTAAGGGCGAGCGAAACGCAAGCTATAAAAAATCTTAACGGTGACCAATTTACATCACCAACTCCATTTGATAAAACCAAATTATTCTATAATAATACCCGTTTAACCTCTATATCCCTTGAATAAAAAGACAAACAAATTAAAAACAAATAAAACACAAAACAAGCAGGAGATTTGTATTCTTTGGCTCAACCCTTAATTCCTAATTGTGAGACAAACCCAAGATCTCTGAAGGATAGCACGATTTCTAGTGTCCTCACGAACATGTAATACCAAAACCGAAGTAATCCCAAAAGCCAATCGGAAAAAAAGGAAAAGATCACATGAAAAAAACCATGAGAACTCGAACTAAAATAAGTAAACTAAGTGAAACACGACTGACGATTACGTTACGTAATTGGTTTTGCGTCTGATTGGTTGAGAGAGTGGTGGAAGTTTTTTAAACCAATCATGGAGTAAAGTAAAGGCAAAACAACGCACAACTTTATTTATTTCGACAATCACATAAGAATTGCTCTATGAATACCTCAAACAGCGGGGAACGCCCCCCAAAAAACCGGAACTGACTTTCTTACCGGTCCAAGGTTAATATCATCCTCACTAATGCCGTCAAATGGATCATCTAAGACATCTTGAACTCCTTGTAATGTTCCAAATATGAACGATGTCAGCACAGCAATGTAATACGGGCTCCATGTGTTACCCGACTTGATACCCATATGAACATAGTACGGGGAGAGAACGATGGGCATAAGGAAGATAAACACTTTGGTGAAGGAGCGGATGGTCCGTGGCGATCGGTATTCCCTGATCACACGCAGTCTTTCAAATGCGTGACACATGAGGCTTAGGATCGTAAGTTGAAAATGTATCACAAATGGGAAAATTAATCATGCCTTACATAATAAAGCTGGAATTAATATGTAAGAAAAGGCCTCATTTAGTCCAACCTGTACGAAATTTTTAGAACGTGATGGACATCTGTAATCTAATTTGACACCTGATTGGACACTGTGGATTGTAAGTAATAAAGGTAATTGGACTGCATGGAATGCAACTTTAACTGTAATTATACGAGAGATTTCGAAATTGAACAGCTGCGTAGTGAGAGTCTGATTGGTTAAAGTTCTGTTACTTAATCAAAATGAAACCAATGAACAAACTTCCCCACCAAGCTCTGTGATTCTCTTAAACTTATTAAAACACTATCAATGATGTTGAATTTGTAAGTTGTCAATACTTCTATGCGAGAAACAGTGTTACTATTTATTTTTCAAAGACTTACTTGTGATAGTGAATTAGTCTGGTTATTAAAGGTTCATTGTGTGGCAAACTTGAGACTCTCATCTTGTCATTCAGCTGGCTTATGTCACTTAAATCCTCATAAATAACCTGAAATTTACACATGGAAATAAGCTCTAGGTAAATATAGCTGACAAATGCATCATTTGACATTATGTCAGCTTGAAATGTCATGCTTTGTTTCACTGTCTCCTTGATATGTTCATTAGCCACCAACACTTGCATCAGCAATTGTGACAGAAAAAAGATGACACATGCACATGCGAGCCTAATGGAAGTGCCCCAAGGAAATAAGGGAAAATATTTATGAGCAATCAATGCCGATGAAATCCCTGAATGTTTAGTGACAAAAAAAATGAGAGAAAGGAATGGATCTCTAGAACTTTGGGACTTTGAAATCTGTGAGACCAATTCTTCCCTATTTCCTGCTGAAATCAAATTGGTTTGAATTGATGCAGTTTGTAAAAATTTTGTCCCAAGGACGGAGATTTTCAGAATACAATTGAAGCATTGCAGGGGAAAGCCACTAAGAGACTTCTGATGGACTGCTTACTCTCCTTCAAGTTTTTCTTACATTTCCTTGTTAACTAGAAGGAGAAAGAGATTTTCCATGAAAGTCACTTAGGGATTTATACCACACACTCCTTTCATAATCTATGCCATACAAAACAAACTGTCACATTGACCACCAAGACCTGTAGCTTGATGCCGTGCAAGGTCGACATAAGATCAAGCAAAAGGGAATCAAACTCTTTAACAGAGTCCATAATCACCAAGAGGAAAATCAAACCTGAGCTCACTTTGAGATACTGTACAAAGCTACATTTTTTTTTCAAAATGTTAGACATTTTGACCAAATTGACTATTATTCAACATAAACCCAAGGACAAGAATGAATGAAAATAGCTATACACTGCCAAATGTCCTTTTTAGAGCTCTGAAAAATGTCTTAATCTTGGTGTTACGAAAAATTGTCTAAGTAAAGTCCCAGAACATTCTAATAGAACATTCTAGAACCCGAAGTCATCTAGACATGACCTTCTGGTAAAAAGAACATTCTGGAACGATCTATTTCTTACTAATTATTCAAATTTAGAAACCCTGTTAATCTACTAAATTTAGTTCTTTAGAGATGTTTCTAGATCCTTATACTTTATGTATATAAGAGCGACAGTTCCATCGAACAGAGAGAGAGATTTGCGAGGAAGCTCAGTGCTATAAAAATAAGAAGTCAACTACGCAGAAATAAACAGTTTTGTTGTTACCGACGATCCTGAGTTTTGTCTAAGAACAACCCTGCTCTACATCGACACTCATAACACTTGGTGGCATAAGACATAGACAATGAATTACCACCAATTAAAGAATAAGTCACACTTTCTAAAGTTAAAAGTAATAGACAAACATAACTTACTGAGAGAATAAAGTTCCTCCTGATATGTTTTTCCGTTAACAAAATTCTTTGATATTCAATACCAGACCTTTCAACTTGTTATTTACAGTTTTTAAAAACTCTTTGGGTAAACCTGAAATTACAGTAATGAATGTAAACAATTAAAACTAAAATTTTGACTGTTTTGTTAGAGCAGCACATTGTTGATAAGACCACTAAACCTCTCTCTGAGTGTTTTACTAAACTTTCTCCATTTTTGAAGTAACCAACTAACTACCCTAGGGATACAGCTGTAATTTTAGCTAACTACTGATCAAATTGTTACTTAGATAAATTTTACCAGTATTAAAAGTGTCCATCATACTGATCCTTTCTAAAAAAAAACAACACTTGCTTAGAGCACTAAGAAATATTACCTGCTGAATGAAGCCAATCCATCCCTATGGCAAAAAAATATATCAACAGAGCACCTTTAAACTGTGCTAGATCTTCAAGTACTCTCTCACGCCGCTGGAAATCAGCTAACAGAAATGAAAGGAAGCGTAGAGGAAAGAAGTAAAAAATACATCTCAATGGTGCAAACAAAGAAAAATTCTGAGTCCCTACTCAGATTTGAATCTCAGACCTTCTGATTTCAGTGTTAACTGCGTTACTGATTATTAGTATACCATTGTAAACTTGTAACTGAATAGCTAGAAAATAAATACATAGATGCTTAACCCTTTACACCAAAGCATGAGTATGTATATTCTCCTAATGTTCTCTATACACTTCCAGAGGTGACAGGGAGAATTTGTTAAACAACCAAGAGCTTCTTTAATTGGTGATTATTATATTCTTAGATTCTCATAACCTGTATGTGTGATTCAGGGGCATAATGTAAGGAGAAATTAGATGCTAGTCACTCTTAGGGGTCAGAGGGACTTAAACCATAATGTGATTTATTTGATTCTTGTTTTAATCTATGCTGGTACCCAGGGAATTTTTCATGATTTAAGTTAAGGATATCAGTATGGACACTGCTTGGTTTGCATGAGAGTGCCGTTTATAAAATAATTCAAATAGTACGCACGCTCTGATTGGCCATAAAACCATTTAAAGGAATGTATGTAAACACGGTTTTCATACTGAATCTTCTCACGGAGTTCTCCCTGCTATTTATTTAGCAGTAACTCAGTTTCTTTAAGTTTGTTTTGAGTACAGTAATGGAAGGAAGAAGATTTTCCGCAATTTTTCTTGGAGTTTAATTTTCCCAGTATTCAAGAACGTCCAAAAGTAAAATGAACAACAACAACAAGCACCTCGCTTTCCTTTGTTGCAAGAGGAGGCTCTTTCATTAGTTATTTATAAAAGAAATGTAAAATGGTTTCCGTGTTTACATAGCCTGATGTAAACACTTAGGAGGTGGGAGAACACGAGATAAGCTGGAAAACCACTCCGCTTCACGTCGTGGTTTCCTACGTGTATCTTGTGTTCTCCCAACCTCCCACGTGTTTATATCAGGCTATGTAAACACGGAAACCATTTATGTTTCTTCAGTGAATATTCTTGCATCATACCATTAATGGAAAAGGCCAAAGGGAACACAATTGGTGACACAAAAATACTCATGTGCACATCAAAATCAAGTCCTACAAATTGAAAAAACAACAAAAAGTGAGTGAGAAACTAGATGCCCAAAGGATACTAACATGAACTTGAAGGACCTGTTTTTTTTTTCCTTTAAATTGACCAACAAATTTTGTTGCCATACTTACTTAACTTCTGACACATAAATGTTCCAAGTGCTGATAAAGGAAATGAACAACTTTAAAATCAATAGAAAATCTTGTGTACACATGAGAAATTAAATCTGTAATCATTATTTGGATACAAAATTTCACACTTGACAATAAAGTGCCTCTTCAGCCAGGTATATAAATTTGCAATAGTGAATAGTTTGGGAGACCTGATGAAATTCCAGGAAGTAAACCTGAAATTTGCTAATTTCTCCACCAGGAAAAGGGGGGGGGGAGTTGCAATACCCCTAGTCACCTCAGTCACCAGATCAGTTCTAACTAAGTGGGCCACCTGGCGGATGAGTAGGCTTGGAGTTCTTGGTCTTCCTGAGAGGCCATTCCTCATAAGAGGTAGGAATGTTTCAACCCTCTGGGTCAGTATATAGTTATTTAAGTCAGTATGACATAGAACACAGAATTTCATTGCAATTACTCCTGAGATTTCTGCACAGCCCTATACTTCATCATACTTAGAGTTCTTGGATAAAGAAAACAATGGGAAACAATAGATTGCCTGAGGGACTACACCTTGTTGTAAAATAGTTTAGGGCTTTACAGAAATCTTTCCTTATCTAGTCAGAAATATGATTGGTTTATGATCTCATAAATAATTGATTTATCATCTTATGAATCAGGCTCTGTTAGGGGGATGATTAAAAGATGACTTGTACATTCTAGTTCGTTTATTTATTTCTTTGTTCATTTCATGCATAACGCAGACATAAACACACTTAAGTGTTTTAGGTGCTCTGCAACTGCACAAATCATATACACACAATTAACATGTTAACATTCAGGAATGATGACAAAAACAAGAGAAAATTGTCTCTAGGATTTATTCTCACCTGCTAAAACCATTTGTAGAAAAAGGATAACTGTAAGGTTGTATACAAAAGTACGTAAAATCTGCAAAATGAAATAATTTTAAACAGATTCGAAAATGCAATTTAATATAGCAATACAACTGACTTGTTCAGGCAGGTAATTCAGTTGCCTGGGAATCGAAGAGCTTGAAAAGAAATAACAAATTCTGCTTACACTTTTGTCAATGAACAATTTCTTAAACTGGTAGAGTTTCCCTTTAAATCCTTTTCTCTTGGACCGCCTAGTTTCACTCCATTTGTAGATGTCAGCTCTGCCGTCCTCGATAAGATCTGGGTCTAGGGTACTCAAAATACCTGATGAACCGACAGGAAACGCCATGGCTAACTGTGTGTGGAGTATGCATAAAACACCTCATTGATCGTGTAAAAAGACTCCGTCTAGCATTACATCCGCTGTTTGTAGTGATATCTTGTACTGAAGGATAAATTTGTTTGCCCGGAGGATACTCAACTGACTACCTCCGAAACCTTACTGTTTGGGGTAAAACTGCTGACCAACATAAGAAGATCGGGGGCTCGATCAGCGTCAGGATGGATTGGGACCGGGTCGTTTCGGTTCAAAAGGGTACAGTGGATTTCCAAACTGTCAGTGAACGCAAAAAAAAAAAAAAAGAAAAAGGAGTCACTTCGTCGTCACTGCGAAGTGGTCGATTGTGATTGTTTCAGCTGGATTGACAAGAAAATAATAATTTTCGCTCGAGGGTAGAGTTGCTAAGCATAACGCATATACATACAGCCCCTCAATTTCAATGTGATTTGAAGCCAATTTCCTTTGTGTATCATAACTTTCATCTGTAACATTCTCCAGGTGACTGAGAAAATATGAAGGAAAAGGAAGGATATGGAGTAGTAACGTGACGATGAATTCCATCGTGTGGCTATGCTCCAGCCTGCATCATCGCTCTCGGTCATCATCTTTAGCTCTCAAGCGATGCCAAGTGATGTACTATTCGATAAACCATTTACACCCTAACATCAGTATGCAAGTTCTCCATACTTTTCCTATGGTAACTACAAGGAGAATTTATTCAACAATCAAGTTCTTCTTTTATTGGCGACCTTTTCCTATATTCTCTTGACCCTGATGTTTGATTCAGGGGCGATGCTGTCGGGAGAATTGAGATGTTTATCACCTTAAGGGGTTAAAGGGTTAAAACTCCTCAAAATTGCCGGGAAACGCAAATCATTAAGTCATCACAGGTTTAAGTTTTGCATCCTACAGGTTGAGAATGAGGCACGAGTCTTCTTGACCAATCAAAACGTGTAGTGAAGTAAAACGAACGGAGTCTCGCTTTCTTTATATCAAACGCGCTATCCACGCCATACTCAACTTCGTTCCCAGAATGCTCTGGCCATCACTAGGGAAGGAAGCGGGCATATCGACAGCATAAGATATTTAACAAGATACTCTCCTAAGTGATCATTTACCGCGCTTATAAATTTCATTTTTTATTTTGCATTCGGAAACATTGAAAACCTTTTCGCTGTTAACCTAATTAACTGTTTGTAACACAAGGTGATCTTGACTGAAATCACTCGCAGGAGATGATCCCCCGTTACACTCGATGGACATCAAAATAGTCAGAATAGTTTACATCGTATTCAGGAAAATCTATCAAAAAGTTGAGGCCATTCTGGATAAGTCTTTTTTTTCCGTTTAATTGTTTCGTTCGGAAAAATAAATACAAAGCTCAGATCCATTTTTTCTATAAAAATGTGAATAAACAATATCATGTGAAATTCGCACGAGGGAAAAAAGGGTTCGTTGTTCATTTTAAAAGTAAAGTAAATACTTTTCTATGTCTTGTGACTCAAATTTTTAGGTGGAGTTGTTTTTGCTGTGAGTGATGTAATAGAGAAAGAACTTACAAGGTAAACTAATTGTTTCCGAATGGAGTGGGAAAAGAAAGTGCCATTTTAATTATCATTTTTTATTACTCCATCAAATGACTGACAATCATGCTGAAGTTTTAATCAACAAATTTGCCTAAAAACAGCTGTTCCAGAGATATTTTGTTTTTGTCAAGTTGAACTGCGGCATAACATTAACTTGAGTAAACAAATGAGGTGCATCATTTGTTTTTCTTTGAAAGGAAGGACAACATTGACCAATGAAAAAAGCAATTAAAACGGCCAAGTAAAAATTTGATAACCATTTTACTAAGCCTTGGAAAACAAGTAATGGTTTTCACTGGGAGATGTTTGTGTTTGTTCTCATACTAAATTCACAGGGTCAACTGAATCGTGTGCCCATCTCAGGTAGTTGTCTAAAAGGGACATCGTTTATGGTCGCTCGTAAATTAGGAGCCATAATTTCCATTTGAATCCTTGTCAGTGTAACCGTCAACTTACTTGTCACTTGTGACTAAAGTCGTTATTAATTTAACCAAAAAGTTACCACAACAAAGAGGAAAATTTCCTTTTTTGGATTTAAGCTCATGATTCAATACCAAAGAACTTGAAATATATCCAACCAATAAGAAGGCAGATCTTTTAAAAGGCTTATCGCTGTCAATTTGGTTGAGATAATGTTGCTTGATGTTTTAACACCTGGCGAACTGAGTACACCAGAAACTTCAGTTTGACCTCTATCTTCTGAACCACGTACTACGTAGCTTGACAATATCTGGCTATTTTGAGATTCATTTCTAAGATGAGACACTTTTGTGTCCTTTTATACTTGGTGTACTTTCTCGTTCAATTGTCTTTCTTTACACTGCCATTAGCTACAGGCAAAATGGGATCTCATCCTGCAAACGCAACTTGTAAACATAACGAATTTTACATAAATGGGAGCCTAATTTTTTCGGGTTTGTTCCCTATACATTATGCTCCGCAGAACACCAGCACATCAAAGCAGTGCCAAGGGAAATTCAACACCCGTGGCTTCGAGCAAGCCCTGGCCATGTTGTATGCTATTAAGCGAATCAACAACGACTCGAGGATTCTTCCTGGTATCACCATCGGTGCAGACATTAAGGACACATGTAGCAGCGTTGACTTTGCGATCAGGAAGTGTTTGAATTTTAGTTTTATCAGGAATAACATGGAGGATACGATGTGCGAGAAAAAACAAGACTTAGATGTCGTTCACAATCCGAGAACAGTCGCCATCGTTGGTCTGGGCTCCACCGATGTGGCAATGGCGGTTGCCAATCTCGCAGGCCTGTTTTATGTCCCTGTTGTGAGCTATTCCTCTTCGAGTAGACTCCTTAGCAATAGAATTCGTTTCAAATATTTCCTTCGCACGATTTCCTCCGACACCCTGATGGCAAGAGCTGTCATCGATTTCTTACGTGAGTTAAAATGGAATTTTGTCCACGTTTTGTATTCAGACACAGACTATGGGCGATCTGCGTTCGAGACTTTTGATCATGTTCTCTCAGCTTCCACTGGCGCGAAAATTTGTTTGGCAGTGAAAAGAACATTTACACAACATGCAAACTCTCGCGAAATCGTGGCTTTCCTCACGGAAATGCAAGAGAAGCAAAACGCGAAAGCTAAAGTGGTGCTTCTTTTTACGACAATCGGAGACACAGAGTTTATCTTGAGCCATTTCAAAAAACTCAACATGAAGGATTATGTTTTTATTGCAACCGACCATTATGCTGGACGTATAAACAGGTTTAACAGTTCACCCAAAATGTTGCGACGCATTGTTGGCGTAACACCACGTAAGGGAAACACAAAAGGCTTCGAAAACTTTTTTCACAAGGTATTAAAAACTGGGAAACTGAGCCAATGTCCATGGTTTCACGAGTTTAAACAACATTATTTGAACCTCTCTGTAGAAATATCCACGTATGTTCCTTACGTTATTGATGCGGTGTATGCAACGGCCTATGGTCTACACAACCTTTTGAATTGCACACGAGAGAAAAGCTGCCAATATTCCGCCGACGAATTTCCGAGTTTGAACAGGTAAACAGTGAAGAGATCTTTGAAGTTTTTTACTTCAGATATTATGCGGGAATACCTAGAATAAGTCATTCTAGCTTGTGGGTAAGTGCTGGGACTGGTTCATAATCAACTGAGGGAAAGTGTGTTACTTGGTAAAACAACAGGATCAGTTAGCCTCGATTTTAAAATGATTTTCACTTAAGAGAAAACATTTCCATATTTTTTTCCGGTTGGTTACCCGTAACATTTTAAATTGTAGGTGCATTAGTCTCCTGTTTAAGTTAATTAAGTCAAAATGATTTAGTTATCGAAAGAAAATATGCTTTAAAACTTAGAAATGCCCTAGTCTATCATAACGAAAGGAAACTCTTTAAACGAAAGAACTTTACACATGAGCATTGATCACTTCCAATTGAAGTGGCGAAACTTAAAAACGTTCCTTTGTTTAAATTACCTGTCTCCGCACTGCTCCGGTCTGGAATATTTGCATGTTATAAATGAACGTTGCTTGTTAATTAACCGATGCCTGCAATATTATAAAATTTGGTTAAAAATTCGAAGCGACTTTTGACGAAATTTTATAAACATAGTTTACAACGCGATACTATGTATGCATTATTAAGTTTGCTGGAATATATTGGCTAAAGCTATCAATAGTGCCTGAAACTTTTTTGAGCCAAAAAGCAGCACTAAAACAATCACACGTTGGTGCCAGCTACTCCCTAAGGTCACATAATTAAAATTCTCACATTAGAAAAACAAAATGGAATCTTTTAAAGATAATATTGTTTATTCTGTCGAATTTCCTTTTTTATCGCAGGAAAAGAGGTGTGCCTTTCCTTTTAAAACCCGTAAGGAAGAGATTGGAATAAGGAATGATTGAGATAACTGTGGAAAAACAGACAATAAATTAAGTTTAAAAAGTAGAGAGCCTTCTAGCGGTGCCGCCACTGCAAACAGCAATGTGTGAAGAACTTTCTAGTTGGTATAATGTTTACCTTCGCGTTGCATTAATGCTCATGAAAAACGTTTCCATATCAATCCTTCAGCTGCCTTTTTTTGACATTCTGAATTTACAAACAAACACAGATCTCAACGAAGTAATATAAATTACATTCGAATGTGTTAGCCAAGTTTTTGAAAAAACTCGACAATAGTTATGAGCAACTTGTACACAGCTGTAATGATAAAACCTGTCTGTGAATTTAGCTGTGTGATACGTTTTCCTTTCCAAATCATATGTAAATTTTATAGCCTACACAAACAATGAGCAGCTGTTATCATCGCTGACCAAATAACACTTTAGGGCGACTAAAATGTAAAATTTGTTATTCATGTTATTCTCCTGCAGCAATCAGTTTAGTTGGCGTATCGCTTTCTTTTGTTCAAAGCGCAAATTTCCTGACCATTTGTTGCAGGTTTTAATCGGTCTGCCATCGAAATAAATTTTCTTTTTACCGAAAACGTCATCTAGGTATGTTAAAGAAAAGCGACAGATAAATTGATGATTTGGAAAAGTAATTGATTTGAAACGGTTTTATAATAATTCATGCTTTTCACCAAAGCGACATTTATAATGGAATATTAATTTCGTAAAATTTTCTAATGCTATGAAAGACCTTTTTTGATGTAGTAGCATTGCCCACAGCACACAACGTTTGAAAATCCAATCGCACTGGTCTTAGGTCTTAGGTCTTAGGTCTTAGGTCTTAGGTCTTAGGTCTTAGGTCTGGTCTTAGTAAACAGTTCTTTTTAGTAAAATTTCGCTGTTTCTGATCGTTTGTGACAGCGAAAGAGACCTCTTCCAAGGAGCAAGTTGTTATTCATCGCCGGGAGACTCGTAAGGTTTTGGCTGTGTCACAAATTTAACTCACCTGTTTCATTCCCCCTCCCCCCCCCTCCTCTAAGGCTTTATAGCATTCTCATGATCCGTCCTTATCGGAAGGTAATTTTGTGAAGTCCCTCCGTTAAATTCTGTTAGCGACGACCTTTCCCCGGCCAGTACCCCCTGAAAACCATATGATCCCTGCAAAATCCCAATAAGGCAATAGATAATGACCGATCCATTATTCTCAATTATTCGGCATATAGCTGTTAACTCAACCTTTTATTGTTGTAGGGACGATGGTTTTCTCAAAAGCATTCAAAATGTCAAGTTTCCAGGCTTGTCACGCGATCAAGTTTCTTTCGACGCTAATGGCAACGGCTTGGGTGCTTATGACATCACGGTGGTCAACACAGAGACGGAACAATGGGAACCAATCGGGAGCTGGGTCTCTAATACGTCCAACGTGCTTGATCTACCCGTGAATGTGTCATTTCTTGACTTGGACTTGAAAAAACTGAGAACGTTATGGAGAAAGGTATTTAACAGCACCGTTGAGCCCACTTCATTTTGCGGTCAGCAATGCCCACCAGGACATTGGATGGTTTCAGATGAACGTTATCAGGTCTGTCATTCAGTACCATTTCAACCGGCTTTAGCGTGTTTCAACCAGTTTCATCGGGCTTTTTGGCAGAGAAGAGAAAGATAATGAAATACTTCATTCACTTTCTTTTCTGGCTGTTCCCTTCTCAATTCGATATCTTTATCATTTGCTGAATTTGTCTGATTTTTGTCATAGCCAAATCATTTATATGTACACTTTATTGGCAGGCCAACATAACGGAATTCTTCACATTATGGTTAAAAAAAACCTTTTCTGATTTTCCTTTCTCTCAGAGCTGCTGTTGGAAGTGTGCCCCATGCTCCACCAATGAGATTTCTCACAATCCTGTGAACGGCTCATGTAAGCGCTGTCCTCCTCGCTATTGGCCAAACGCGAACCGCACTGCCTGTTTACCCATAATTCCAACTACCGTCAAGCTGAGTGACCCAGCCGGTATATCGGTTGGCGTGGTTGCAGCGTTAGGTGGTCTGGGCGTGTTGTCTATTACGATTGTTTTCTTTCGTCATGGTAATACACACGTGGTCCGTGCGTCCAGCAAAGTCCTTAGCTATATCATGCTTTTTGGAATATCTTTGGGTTATTTGGCGGCTGTTTTGATTTTGCTGGAAAGAACAAAAACTCTATGCCAAGTCGTGCTGTTTTTGTTTAGTATCGGGTTCTGTATCGTGGTGGGAACACTACTGATTAAGACAAATCGGATACATCGGATATTTAGTAAAAATGCAATGAGGAAAGGTACGTTATATAACTTCCTTTTTTCTTGTCTTTTTTCCTTCGGTTTAACCTAAAAGGCTTGATAGTCTTTATGATAACATCGAGACAAATTTGAGAAGGCTGGTTGTTTGTATCATGCACTCCAAGTCCCCTTTAGATCAGCACTAGTGAGGCTTCGGTGGCTATTTTGTTGCGACACGAGGTTTCGTGTTTCAAACTTTTTCAGATCGGCGTGGCTTTTTAATCCTTTTCTTAGCACCTTGTTGTAGGACCGGTTGTTAGATCGGTGAGTTTATGTAGCTAATTGATTTTCCTTGCACAATCAGAACCGAGGATGAGGATGTATAGAAAATACTTTTAAGACTAATGTACTCATCAACAGTTTGCCTCAGGATGGGTACGGTGGGGTACCCATGGCAAATCAACTGAGATGACTCCCCCTTGGGTAGAGATTTTGACATTTACTCACTGCTTTAGGGTTTGGAATTTGACCTAACTACCATCGTGAAAGACCACATGAAACCGAATCTTTGGTCCCTAGGAGTGGAATTTGACACTGGATATCCAAATAGGGGGAAGGTGGGTAGAATTGTTAAATTTTCTGGGGCTGCTTATCTCCCCCTCCTCCATCCTGGGGCGAACCATTGATACACATTATTACAAATTCATACTTACCTTTTTTAGAATACAAAGAGTTCTTTTTATTTGTTACAGGTACCCCACCATGTTTGAGCGACAGATGGATGGTAACCTTCATAATCGGCTTTGTTCTCACGGAAACAGTCATTTGCGTCATTCTGGTGCTCACCAATGGTCACCTCACAGAAGTCGTTTATTCTGACATGAAAAACGAAGCTTTCATTCAATGCAAATTTGCATCCTTTGCTAATTACAACATTGCACTGTGGTGGGGTTTCAATTGCGGTTTGGTTTTAGTTTGCACGTATCAAGCCTTCCTTACGAGGAAAGTTCCCGGGAATTACAACGAAGCGCGCTTCATAGCTTTTAACATGATAACCATCTCCACAGATGTGCTGATGTTTTTCCTTTCCTATTACGGCACTAAGACGTACTACAAAGACATTCTTGTAAGTGCTTTCTTGATCGTGGCAGATACTGTCACGATCACGTGTATGTTTTTACCAAAAGTTTACGTGATCGTGTTTCGTCCTCAGAAGAACGTGGACTCCAGATCGACAGTCAGCCTGGGAGCTTTTGATACTGACGATGACGAGGGGCAACTCGACAGGAAAATCAGTAGCAGGTCGAACACGTCAGTGCTCAGTTCTTTGTCAACTCTCAGCGGCAGCCAGATAGAAACGAGGAATAACGTAACTTACCACGAAAACAATCTAGAAAGTAGAAGCAGAAAGATATCATCGGTTCTTACGAACGGTGATCTCCACAAATCCTGGAACTCAGATGGATGTTGTGAGCGTCCTGAAGTTGAATCACGTGATTCAAATTTGAGCGTGCGCACTGTGCGATTCGAGGACGAAATTGATCCTGATTTGATGACAGATACTCCAACTTTTCACGACAGTTTTCCGGAGCAGTTTGAGTATCGACGCAGGGAGTCGACCATCTGAGCTTACTTTTGTCGTAAAGACAGAGATCTTAACCTGGTTGATTGTCATCGATTTTGAAACTGACTATTCACCCATCTATCCAAGTTTTTGTCTTTCCTTTGTTTAATATACTTTCTTCGTCAGTCAGTCAACTATTGGCCAGTCCAGTCATTCATCCAGCCAATTTTTCTTTTTTAGTAAGTCAGTCGGTGGGTCGACCGGTCGGTCGGTCTATCAGTCAGTTAGACAGTCTGCCAGTCAGCCAGTCAGTTGGTTAATAAGTCAGTTGGCCAGTCCACCAGTCAGTCATTTAGTTAGCCATTCGGCTAGTCAGTTAGTCGGTCGGTCAGTGAGTCAGTTAGTCAGTCCACTAGTTAGTCAGTCAGTAAGTCAGGCTGTCAGTCAGTCGGTCAGTCAGTCAGTCGGTCAGTTAGTCAGTTGGCCAGTCCATCAGTCAGTCATTTAGTTAGCCATTCGGCTAGTCAGTTAGTCGGTCGGTCAGTGAGTCAGTTAGTCAGTCCACTAGTTAGCCAGTCAGTAAGTCAGGCTGTCAGTCAGTCGGTCAGTCAGTCAGTCAGTCGGTCAGTCAGTGTCTCAGTCAGTAGGTCAGTTGGTCAATCGGTCAGAAAATCTGCTGAGGTGCGTGTAATTTACCAGAAAATTCAAATCGAAACTCAGCCGTTGGTTTGTCTCTTTAATTTCTTGTCGAACAATGCAATGGTTGATGGGAAATTAACAGTAAAGAGGAGTATAAAGTGAATGACCATCTGACCAGAGTTTTTCCCTCCCTTCAGATCGCTGCCTCATTTCATTTGGCCATTGATTGTTTTATCCTAGAAACTTCCTTAGAAGCGGATATCTCTTTTGACAGAAATGCACAGTGGATGCTTGTGACAAAATAAAGTGAAAAGATTTTAGATTCGCATGGAGTTTCAATCATGATCTTTATACAGTAATCTAAGACTAAAATCCTTGATTGTAATTCGAAGAACAAGCATAGTCGCACTTTAGCTGACAGTAACTGGCAGTCTTCGCTGAATAACAATTGCCGAGGACAAATATTTAGTTTCGGTTGTTTACCTAAAATTATGAATTCGTCTTCATCGGTTGACGGGTAAACGTAAATCGAATAGAATTCCTTTTTCACTAGAACAATTATTAGTGGTCAAAGGGTTTTTTGTTAGCTGATTTGATCTGAACAAGCGAATGGCAAAGAAAGTTGGGAGTAGAAAAGATCGTCTTGTTAACAATGTGATCGCAAACGAAAAGGAAGACCATCTGCTGAACTCGAAGCTAGCGGCTCTTGACTTGCAAAAACAGAAGGAAATGGTGCGTTGGGAGACGGAGAAAAACAAACTGAGCTTACCAAGTCTCAAGGCAAATGGTAGAATTTCACCGACCCCTCCATCTTCCCCGAACACATCTCCAACACGTAGCCCTGTATTACAGCGACGGAGAAGCGATCTGATAGCCTCAGAAACTGCGTTGAGACCTCATAGCCAAATGATGATCATGACTGAAGGTGTTTGTTTGCGTAGATCCAAATCCTCACAAGACATCAGGCTTAGCGCTGGTCCAAAGCCTCCTCCCTATCCTGTTTGCGGACGTCCAGGAGCTGTAAGTCCACGACTTCTTCATAGGAGATCGACAATTGCTCAAAGCCGTCTGCAAGACGAGGAAATTGCTCTCAGACAAGCCTGCGCAGAAAGACGATTCTCAGCTGGAGTTGTCCCTTCCATTCGCGTGGAAGAAAGCGCGGAATCCCTCCATCAAAAAGTTAAGAGATTCAACGAAAGTCTACAAAAAGCAAGCAAGGAATCCAACCGAAGCGAGAGCAGCACGAACTCAGGTGACGACGACTCACCACCGACCGAAGAGTTATTGATCCCACTTAAACCTGTCACTTTCAGGTCGAAGTCATTACCGAATATAGTTCCGATGCCCGGCGAGAAATCAGCAGAAAATATGACTTTTTACGAAGACATGAAGAGATGCAGGTATTTAAGGATTCCCGATATACCACCGTTGAGTATTGAACAAATCTTTGACAAAGATTCAAAGGAAAAAGCTGCACAAAAATAATCGAGACCTACAGCTACCTCAGAACTTGAAAAAGATGAATATCAAACATCAGGTTCTTATCTACTTGACGCTAATAAAATGGAAACCTCCTGGAAGTTGCCTTGCCAACCTTCTAATGGTTTTTTTTCAAAATGCAAAAAAACAGCATTGATAAATGAAGGCACGAATGTTTTTCTAGCAAATTAAAACAATTAATTTCTCAACATCTTTAGTTTTCTTGTGCTTTTGCACCATAAAATTTTGCTATTGCTACTTTAAAACGTAAAAGAAGTGTCGACGATTTGTCACATGTGCCTAATATGGCATTCCAACATGTAAGCCATTGATGGCGACGACGAAATACGTGCGTCTGAGTAGATTATAATGTGTATTATTTGACCGTTCAGCAGCCTGCATCGGAGCATGAGTTAGACGATAACCAGCTCGTTAGAGCACCAGCTGATTTCGTAATTATACTAAGTTCTTAGTCGGATTCTCTTGTTCTGTGAAAAAAGCGTTTTCTTTTTTAGTATTTACAGGTAAGCTACTCGAGTTCAGAGTCACTGAAGATCTTTTTCGCCTCGAAACCTTTGCAATATTTATCCTCACGAAAACAGTGCAGAAACCTTTCTCGCCCAAAATCCATAATGACTTCAGTAATTAAAAAATTAATGTGCGCCGAATTCACCTCGGAAAAAAACGATAAATGAATTAGTTGTCAATTTAAAATGAAAATGAATGGATTAAATATATGTGTTGCCGGAATAGTCCTAGGTCTCAATAGTTATAATCATTTTCAAAGAAAGGGCATGGTCTTCTTATAGAGCTGAATATTATAAGATGTTGAACCTTTTGGTGTTGTTTTGCTGCCATTGCCCAAATGGTTCGATGCATATGTTTGGGCTTAAGCAACATAATGATGAGTATTTTCCACAAGTGAAAGTATTGATTGAAAGCATGTTAAGTGGCAATTTCTTAACAGTGGACCAAATGACAGTCTTTACAGTGCAATCTGTCCCAGATGGGCTCTAACACGCAAAGCGAACTCTTAAGCGGAGGATTTCTGGGGAGTAAACCGAGTCACTTCTTACATTTGTCTGTTTCTACTCGTCGCGACTCAGTCGACTTTTGCTCACTGAACTTCAAAAAACCGTCAGTAACGCAGGCTATTTGGTTTGCCGTCGCGTGACTCTAGCTATAAATAGGCTTTCCTGCTCATTATTTTTAAACCTGCCGCCGTGAGTAATCCGCTTTGCACCTTGTTTCAACACACCGCACTGACCTCACTAGGCTCATTTCCGTGATCAGCCTGTAAGAATTTTGCGTGCGTGCTTTCCTGTTTCGCAACCTAATTACCTGTGCTGATGCTGGGTAATGTGAAGACCGTCGGAAGTACAAAGAAAGGTGCCGGGGTTGAAAAATAAAGATTGAACAGGGATTTCAGCACTTAATACAAGGTATATGCCTCATACCTCTTGTGTGCTACCTGTCAGGTGAATTCATTTGCCACGTACGCACTTTCTCACTGACTTAACCTACAGATGTTGAAAGACAGTCCTCTCCAACAAACCTTGAAACAAAATGGACATAATGGATTTCATCAAGCTTCTTCGTCGGACGGCAGACCGATTAATCGAGATTCAATAACACTTCATGAAGCTGATTTAGCTACAGAACGTTAAAAATAGCTCATCATTTTCAGGGTGCACGTTTTTGCCTTTACTTAGCTAGCCATGATTATCGAATGTTCCAGAGAGCTTTGGCAAAACACGTTGCCGTAAAAACTTGTTTATTCAAGAATTAAATTCACATGCCAGACGATGAGCTTCGCGTTATTGACCTTCACCCCTTAAGCTGCTTCGTTTAATTTAGTCTTATTCAATTGTCAACAAGACTTCTACGAGCAAATCTTTTCTGTAGAGTAACGACGGACTTTCATTTTCATTCAAAGAGTTGGTGGGCACAAGCAGACCCTCTATCGAATCAGTGGAACTGAAAAATGTTTATATAACATTTATTGGCGAAACAAGGGGACTAAGATAATTTAATAACCACACCTGGAATGCTTAACGCAGCTTGATTGCTTTTAATAGCCATGATGTGCTTATTAAATGATATAAAATTCATACAATTTATCCTTTAGAACCTTCGTCAGTGTTTTAATTTTCCATATTATTCTCTGTAAATCTTCTATGGTCCTTACAAGGAAAATTTGTTGAACAGCCAGGAGCCTCTTAAGGAGACGATCATTTCTTTCATTCCTCATGATCTTAACGTTTGATTCAACAGCGATGCTGTAAGGAGAAATTAGCTGCTTGTCACTCTTAAGGGGTTAGAAGGTTAAATTAAACAACGTAAACCATTTACCTTGTGGGCCTCAAGCGTGGCGGTGAAAGCAGCAAATTCACTGTACAGTCTAAGCAGACTTGAGTGAAGGAGGATCTTTGCATTTTTAAGGTACGTTTTGCTGACATCTTTACTCTAATTAACAAAAAATGTCGTCATTTCTCGCAAGCTTTTGATAGAGATTATTAAGCAATATACGTACTTTTGTCGGAAGCTTTATGGTATCCGCAGGCATTCATTCTTCGTTACGGTAAATGCCGAGTTTGATCAGATTGCAAATTTGTCCAAAACCTGCCCTTGGTTCATTATCATCGGTGCTTAATTTTATTCGCGACTGTCGCTAGTGAAAGCGCTAAAATTATACCAAAATGCAACATTAGATTCACAATATATCAGCAATTTTTAATCGCCGGAACTGCATCAAGCAGATAAATGATAGCGTGAGTATTTATCTTGCGAGTTCTCCTCTGTCTGAAGCAAGACAGAGTATGTTTCCATTAGCTTCTCTTTTCTAAACTCATTGAATTAAATAGCACACTTTGCTGTTCACATCCTTCAGATTTAAAATTCCATGATTTAATTCTGGTTTTGTTACGTGACCCTGGCCCAACTTAGACAGACATGTTACAGCTCACGGCATCAGTATGCTGCCTGGGTGTGCTCATTATTCCGACATTTCGCATGTTAGTAGAGGTCTCTGCTGCAGTGAATATACGCATCGATCTCAGATTTAGAGCCGGCAAACGCGCTTGCATGAAGTTCGAGAAACGCCGAGAAAAGCCGAGAAAAGCCGAGAAAAGCCGAGAAAAGCCCTGAAACCATCCGAGAAGAAGCAGATGGACTATAGCATTGTAACTCATCGGCTGAGACCAAAATTATCCTTTTTTAGCAGTGTTATATGTAAGAGGCTCCAAAACAACCAAACATGAGTTGAACATTGATTTTAGCGGGACAGAAATCGCAAATGTGTTTGGAAAGATAAAGTAGACACGTGTTATTCTTGACTTGTTTTTCTTAAGGCGCTGTGTAGAGTATTTTTGACCCTTGAAGGCTCTGTATATCATCCCAAAATAGGTTTTTAATCATTTTTCCGGATTGCGTTGTCATGTGTGGGAATATTGATGTCAATTATTTTTTTTATTAAAGGAAAATTATGAACAATACCAAGGTTTCCGTAGATAACGTTTTCAAACTGTTGTCGTGTTTTAGGTGACCATTAACTGTGACACGTGTCGACATTAGCGATAAAATTAGGGTCGACAGTGCTCGCATTTCAAAATAAGCTTATTTGAGTAGACAGGGATAACGCGTGAGTATCGTTTAACACTGGCACATGTTGACTTAGAGGACACATGCATGACTTAATAGTGGAGGATCGAAAACGGGAATTGGTGATATTTTCAATAACAATTACAGTCCAGTGTTTCAGTGCCGGTTTCTCATTCGCTTGACCAAAAAATAAAGAAACGCTACGTCAGTCGAAAAACCGCTCAAAATAATTTGCATGATCTAGTGAAAACTCCATTAATCAGTAGCATTTACTAACACAACAACTTCCCAACCCTCTCTGTGTACTAATAGTTCATCCTCCACCCCTCCTTCAGTAACAACAGTCTGCCTCCCACCCCTCCCTGAGAACTGATAGCCTGTACCCCATCCCCCTCTTAGTACTAATGGCCTGCCTTCCCCCGATAAAATGGTCCCAAAAATGATCGTGATAGAGCTAGGTCTCTAGAGTACATATGGGGAAAAATAAAGCCAAATACAGGAAATGATAATTCTTAGCATTTATTAATATATGACAATTACTGATTTGTTTGATAACATGCAAACACAACAAAAGGTGATATAACAGGTGTAGACAGAGAAGTTATCGTTGCCCAATTCCTCACAGCCCACACACTTTAACTTTATTTGTGCAATTCGTTTTTCTCTACCTACCTTTGTATAATATTTTGATTTGGCCTGCAGTTAGCAGACACTTATCAACTCATAATTAAAGGGGTAAGTTCCTAAAGAAACTGTGGTGCTGCGTCGGTGGGAAAGTATAGCAGGTAATTTAGTGTTAACAACTGAGCTGAAAACGTACATTAGCCACCGTAAAGGGTAAAAAAGCTGACGTTTCGTCGCTCTGACGAAGGGCTAACGCTCGAAACGTCAGCTTTTTTACCCTTTACGGCGGCTAATTTACGTTTTCAACTCAGTTGTTAACACTAAATTACTTATCAACTTAGACTCTTTCAGAAATTGGAAAGAGATTTCGTTTTCTCTCGAGTCTTTGCGAAGTATCAAAGTCGTATTGTCATTGTCTCTGAGAGGGCTTATTGTAATTTGCGAAGCGAAACAAAGTGAAAAAATGTTTTAGGGTGAGATTAACTAAAATCGGTAAAATCGATTTGCGAAAGGTAAATACTTCATTTGTGAATTAGAAATCTGTAATTTTCGAAAAAGGCAACTCTGTTATTTGCTCTTGTGTGGATTCAATGAATGCAGTGGCTATATGAAAGCAAAATTGCGCCCTTAAACCATAGAAGGCAAACATGTCATTTGAGAATTATCTAGCGCTGAAGCTGTGCTTTAACCTTCCATGTACTCAAGCGTGTCTTCATTGTATTTAAAGGGGAAAACTGTCAATCTGAAAAGAGAGAAAATTGCTTTCTACGGTTGTACCAACAACGATTTTATACGTTAAAGGTATAAACTTTAAAATTGCGATAGCGCTCGTGAATTCTATGCTGCTAAGTTAAGGCCGGCTAAGGACCGGAAATTCTGTGATCTCGTCTGATAAGATCAATGACAAAAGGAAGATAGATAAATTTAGTAATAGTTTACCGTAAACACAAAGGGAAACGTGAAGCAACTGATGGTGCACAAGTCGACTCTTAAGGCACACGCATAACTCAGCAGTGGACCAAAAAATAATCCAAAAAAATTGGTCCAAAAAATTTTCCAAAAAATAGTCCAAGTGTCCAATGGTCCAGTCCATGTTTTTCAATGCCAAAAATATCTGTTAGTTGGTTCTGGGTCATACTCGTGACTTCTTAAATTATCAAGCCGGATATTGTGGAATGAGTGTGATGCTGGATTTGGGAAACAAGAAAGAGAGGCTGAACGAAATCCTGTATTTTTCAGGGGTGTGGGGAAGAGAGGGAGCGAGCTCTCTTTGAAATCGAAGGTTTACTAAACAAGCAGTTATATTTATCATTAAATCTATGTTTTATGCCCATTATCTGATCGTCAAAAAAGCCAGACTAATGAGATCTCAACTGTTAATGGGAACAAAGAAAAATTATCTACAGATTTACTCAAGCCTAAAGCGGAGCTCCAGAAAGTTAAGTAGTTTCTGTGTAAAAATTTATGGACTAGTTATCATTTGCGTCGACAGGAGGGGAGGAGGGCAGGGGGAGAACTTGAAGAGTTGATGATATTTTTTAAATACTAGAGGGGCGGCCTTTTTTGTCCAAAAAAGAGTGAGTTGTTTCATTTCTAACAGTTTACTGGACAGAGGGAGTGAATGTCACAATGGTAATAGTGTTTCAATAGTGGTCAATCTTAAAGCGCAAAAATTTTCAAATTAAGCCGAAAAAAAGGTTATAATTAATCATCATTGCTACTTGACCCCCCCCCCCCCCGAGTAAATGCGTTTAGGGACAATGAAAATTATTCAATAACTTTTCAAAACAATTGAATTTAATTCTGTAAACCGCAAAAGAAAGAAAGTAATCGTTAGCCGTAACATTACTTTAGCTGTTGACCATAACAGCCATCAATCTATCAAGACCCTCCAATAATGAGCACACGTTTAGAACAAATATTCAAATGATGACGGCATAAATCAGATCGCCTTAAAAGGCGTCGCGGTGCCAGTTTTTGTGACAAACTAAGGAGCGGAGTTCGGCAAAGCTAGCACAGACAATCTCAGATAACTTTTGACATTCAATTGAAAAATTTTCTGATAAACCGTTGTTTGCACAGATCTAACCATCTTACAACAGTGTTTCTTTGCAAAAGTCGACTGATATTTAGCTAGCAGCCTCGATAGCTTTTTTGAGACACTCTAGGAAACCTCTATTTTAATGTGGTTCTCTATCCAATGTAGAATCAAATAACTACAAATCCAGTCCAAGGTATCGGTTCTGCATAAACGGGTGGTAATGGCCTGACGCCAGATGAAACACGTGCAGCATTGCGAATCACTGACCCTTGGATATTATTTAAAAAAAAACAAAAAAACCATTGAAACTTTGTTAATTTCAGCGCGTGGGTCAGAAGAGTCTTTAGCGCTGTTGTCGCTTAGTGCACGAATATTTACTCCATAGAACCACGACAAATGTCGAAGTGAGAACCGTGTCCAGTTAAGAAGCTAAGATCACGTGAAATAGGTAGGTGCAAGTTATTAGTCTGTCTGAAGACTTTTACAAACATGAGTCGATTCTCAAATTACGCCTTGTAAGCCCCAGAAACTGCTCAATAGACTCTATTGTGAATACTTGCTGAATCGTGTCTCTAAGGGCATGTCGAATTTAAGTAGTAAATAGAAAAGTTCGAGTTGAGAGTTTGAAATTATGTAACTTTAATAGCCGCAATTTTGGACAGTTGGACACCGCTTTAGTTAGGATGCCTGTGTCGTGAATTAACTCTCTGGTGTGACCACAACTAATACTTTACAGATGGCTATAGAAAACCCATTGTGTTGCAAGTGGATTCGTTTCACAAACAACCACATAGCGAGATTTTTAAAGGAATCCTCAGCTACATCTCACATCTTCATCTACCAGTGTGCAACAAACCACGCACGCACATATACCTGGGAGTTTATTAAATTGGAGACCACAAAGAAACTCACAAAAAAAAAAAAAAAACTAGATAGAATATTAACCTCTTTGAATTTTAGGAAACGCAATTTGGAACCGGTGATGAACTATTCTTCAAATTCTGAACAGGCACTATGAGATCCTTTACGGCAATAGGCGCGATGTTAGCAACTTTCTGTCCAGGAGGATAAATTTTGGAAACCTGATCAGACTGAGTCATAACAGTCACTAATTAATCTCAATGATTATTTCGCAATAATACCTAACATTCGATACGCGATTTCCAGCCTTCGCACAGAATCTATAGTCAAACTGCTGACATTTCGCCCTCAAAATGGGATAAAACTTATTGAACTTGAGCCGCACCTTGTGAAGGAGTCGTGATCGACTTCTTCAGTCATTATCGTTGTTTTCGTTCCGCTGCACAGTCTCTTTAATTACCCAATTTGCATTTGTGTCGGCCACCATTGGCAACAGTGTTTTCGAACTTCATCTATGGCCACAAAACTCAACACTTCAAGTGAAATAAAATGCAGTTTGGTTTCAACCGAATCGGACGCCATATGTACACAACACAAACGTATCTGTAAACCAGCTAAACGGCGGAAATACTGACTTGATGGCAGATGGCCTTTTTAATCTTTAAGTAGTCATTCTATCACTCCACACAGGCGGCATGGTTTTTCTTACAATACATCTTTGAAAACCCACGCAGTCATGTAATCTTAATATATTTTTTTTTTAACGAAAACTCAGCCTTGTTGATCTTAATTATTTGAATTTTTCAAAATTCAGGGTTTTTTTGTTGGGGGCCGCGTGGAAAGAACAAGAGAAAAAACTGTGAATCACTAGCCGAAGGTGAGTGATTTAGAAAAAAATTTTTGAGCGTTGTCCCAGAATATCAAATAGGTTACATGTTGGTAAATATAGAGAAACTGCGGCCTATTGATTTTGTAAAATAACTGAGAGCTTGTAGTGCCCCAGACGGTAGCTTTCGATCACTCGGAGCGTACGTCATTCCTCCAGCGCTGGCCTCGGTTCTTTCATGGTGTAAACAGTAGTGTTTTTCAGTTCAGAATTTAAATGGAGAATCGAAACTTTGAGTTCTGTTGTTTGAGAGGCTGCCGTAAGCAGTCGTCCAGGCTTGAAATTAAAACTTGGTTTTGATTTCTTTTTTATATACCTAAGGATAACTTTAATTGATGTTTATATTACTTCAAAAAACTGAAGAAAACGAACATTTTTACTCTAGGACAGCTTACTGAGCTATGGCTGAAATTAAGTCACAACTGTACGCTAAACAAAGGTTAAAAGCCCAGATCAGTTTTCCTAGACTGAAATTATAAAAGATTTCAGTCAGTGAAAGGATGACGGCAGGCCAGCTGCACATTATAAATGATGACACCTTTCATTGTTCAGAAGACTTCTGACTTGTTCAATCATTTTGTGACACATTAAGTTCTTCTCTTTCACTGAAACAATTGATTTAGGACCAGGAGACAGCAAGACTAAAGAGTCTAATGTCTTGCGGTTCAATTGCTACCATGATTTAAGATGTACAGCTCATAACATTTGCGCAAAATCTCCATCGTAACCACTTTAATGTTTTACGGAATAAGAATTAGTACTGATGGTAAAGAAGCTAAAATTATGAATCCAATAATGCGGGCGAAAAAGTTAAAATTAATAGAATCAAAAGTGCAAAGGATATCTATATAGTGCTAAAACAAACACACTTCAAAAATAAGCTCTTGCAAAGTCTTGACACGCGTCAGGTGCTGTTTTCGCCGATTTAAGTCGAGAAATTTCCATTCAAACATTCATTTATTTTGGGTTCTAGAAAAATATTAACAACATCAGGCTGTCATTTCTTAAAAAGCTTACGTCGCAGAGGCATGTAAAATTAAGTACTTGTTATTTCTAAAACCAAAATCGTTCTTGCGATGGGGAAAGTTCAAAACAACTTTCCAAGGAGCCCTTTGCAATGGTTGAGTGACGTCACGCGTCAGGTGCTGTTTTCGCCGATTTAAGTCGAGAAATTTCCATTCAAACATTCATTTATTTTGGGTTCTAGAAAATATTAACAACATCAGGCTGTCATTTCTTGAAAAGCTTACGTCGCAGAGGCATGTAAAATTAAGTACTTGTTATTTCTAAAACCAAAATCGTTCTTGCGATGGGGAAAGTTCAAAACAACATCCCAAGGAGTCCCTTTGCAATGGTTGAGTGACGTCATGATTTAAATAATTTTCTGGATCGTGAAAAGTGACTATAAAAATAAGACACTCGAAACGATTTTCTCTTTGTATGAGAACGATTTTATAGAGAATTTATGATGTATCCACTTGGTATAGACACAGTTGTAAAACTGGAGTTTGACGACAAGAAAAGACATCCTCAAAATAAATTTAATAATTGTCGTTAACCCCACGACGTACTTATGAATTTTTAGGGAATTTTTTTTTAACGGATGTAGAAAACTTAAAAGGAAGACTGCATCAAGTTTAATCTTAGTTGGACACGTTGTTTTCGTTCTCTTAATTGAATGTAGAGTGATAAAAGGCAAAATAGATTTAAAATTCACTTAAATGTTCTATAGATTCAGAGACCATGAATACAATGAACTTATGCCAGGTGGCTTAAATGCTCATCATTTTGAATTTGCATTTTTTTTTTTATGTGGTCAATTTTAGTCTTCTTTCTTTGTTTGAAAACATTACTTTGCAATCTGTTATATACAAGAATTTCACCATTTCTTTGTCTCTTTTATTCCCTGGAGTTGCCAAGACAGAATTTCTCCATATAATTTCTATACAATATCAACGAGATAAGTGAGGACAATAGAGAAAAATATAAATCTGGGGATAATTAGTTGATCCAATACTAAATTCTCTGAACTAACATTATAAGAATTGTATGGTGGACAGAAAAGAGAATTACAAATTTGATCTTGGAGTTAAAGGGTTAACTCTTTTATTCCCTGGAGTGACTAAGAGGAAATTTCTCCTTACAATACCAATACATAATCAAACAGACAGGTGTAAAGGGGCATACCACCTGATTTAATACCAAATTCTTAAATTTCGCATCATAAGAAATTTATGGTAGACAGTAAAGAGAATTACGAAAGATATCATCGGTGTAAGGGTCTGTTGAATCCGGAGGTGATCTAAAACATACTTTGAAATTCTCGTGTTTGTGAATCAACTCTTCCAATCAATATTGCATCGGTTTGAGTAAAATTCAATTGCATTTCCCTCGTAATCCTTAAAACACGATGATATGAAGTATAAGCGTGTTGTATTTGAGATGAAAGCTTCTTGGTTATAAAACGTTTGGATCGTGCCATATGCTAAACAGAAAATTCTGAATTCAGTCGTTTATTTACTTATCTCTTAGGGTAGGTTTATCTGAATGGTTTCCTGTTGTGCAGTAATTTGGTCACACAAAACTGATTTGAATAAGCTCTTCCTACCGTCTAATTCAAGTTTTCATTCAAATGGAGTTTGAACTGGACGTCTCTTAGGGTAGGTTTATCTGAATGGTTTCCTGTTGTGCAGTAATTTGGTCACACAAAACTGATTTGAATAAGCTCTTCCTACCGTCTAATTCAAGTTTTCATTCAAATGGAGTTTGAACTGGACGTCACGTCATGTTATCATTATGCCAAATTGGGCTATAAAATCAACGGATGGAGCCGTGGCGTGCGGATAATTCAAGTACAGACTATTTGAATCTAAAAAGCATGGAATTTGTTTTACAGTAGAACTCCCCAGGCGTCATAATCTCCAATAAAAACTACAGTTCTTCGATCGGACTAGGGTCGTGGCTATGTCCCACACAATGCAATCGTTTATTGCCGAATACCTGACCAGATGTCTAAAGCCCCACGCGATGAAAACTGTCCCTTCAGAAAAAGCACAAATTCATTGCCTTAGGCAATCATATGGCTAGGCTTTTAAAAGCTACAAGAAAAGGTGAAAGGAACCGAATAATTTATTTGCGTAGTTTCAACAATCGAAGGGAAGCCGCTAGAATAGCTTTCAACCGCAATAGAGCAGTCCATAGCTAAATTAAAACTTAGCTCTGAGAAAACCTAATTTGCATGCGACACCAACTTGATTACGTTATTTTTCGTGCCCTTCCCGACAGTAAATTGCTTTGCCGCGAAAGTTTTTCTTTTTTTGCAATTGCATGGAGCTGGAATAGTTCTGTAAATCCAGCATTTTTGGTAAACACCTGTTTAAATATCACGCTTAATATTGCATGTTAATTGTGAACATTTCTGGTATGATGCAAAGTGTTGCGGGAACTAAACAGCCCTCATTAGCAAGCTTAGCGGACAACTTGCGATGCGTAGTTAAGTCCTGTTGAAGTTTGCCCCCATTTTTTAGCTCAAAATATATTATACTTTTGTGGTTTCGTGCTGATTTGAAATACATGATTTATGTGGTCGGGAAGCGTTTTGTGTTCCGTTTAAACCAATCGATAGATATTTATAACAAACCTCTTCAGCTTTTAAGTACTACCTTTTCATGTGAGATTTTTGAACTTAAGGACTCGACATGTTATGTTTAAAGTCAATTTGTGCGATTCGTCGATCGTGTGGTGTGTGAATCATCCCTTTGCATTCTGGGTACTAAAAGGATCGATTTTTAAATGTAGTGTACATTAGCACTGCAGTGGGTCAATTCTCTTCGGCGAAAAACTTCCAACTTTCACGCTTGGTCGAGATTGGATCTTTCGGAGTGCTTGCAGATTCGAAGTAAATCAGGAAGTATCATTATTAGGTAAGCCGGCAGTGCTCTTTTAAAAATATGGTCTTTACTGCTTAAATCTTAGTCCAAAAATAATAACCACAAGAAGCAAAGAAACTGGTTAACCTGATTTATCTTGTTCTCGATCTAAATTATAAATTCCTCATTCCCTCTAAGAAGGAAAGTTGGTTCTTCGTTAAAAAAAAAATCTTCTAAAAATTCGTCCGTTTGGATCGTTTTATATACGAAGCCGAGAGTTGGATGTTTTTTTTTTTACCTCAGCTAACATCCATTCGTGACTTCTTTGATTTTGATAAGATCAAATTGAATTGAAACGTAAAATGAGAGTGGAGGGAGGATGTGAAAATGAACCAAGAAAATTTCTGCAATGTGTTACCGTTGCTTTCTAGTAATTATTTTTACACAGTAACAAAATGAATAGAAATTACTCGTAACGAGTCATATTTTTATTTCCCTGGAGCAAATCAAACCCAATATCCATCTAAATCGGTCTGAATTTCTTAACAAACTCAGCTACGTCTTTTTCAATGTCAAGATAGTTGGAAATTTATGGATTAAAATTGAAATTATTTGCATGATTATGACACTGAGACCAACATTAAAAAGAGTATTTCAAAAACTAGAAAATATTTTTTATAAAAGGCTTTGTACCGGATTACCACAAATCATTTCTCCTCTTCTTCTTCCAAACAAAAATTCATTTTCTTTTGTTGTCAATTGTCAATTGTCAATTGTCGTCAATTCGTTCTGTACGTGTTGGCTTCACGTTTCTTGTGCACCTGATGCTAATAAATTGAAAAAACTTCCGTTTCTATACGCTGCTTGATTATTGAATATGATCTTGACGGCTTTTAAAATGATGCCCCTTATCTACGTTTTAATACCACTGCCACAGAGAACTTAAAATATTTTTCTGTCTCAAGGCTGCATCAACCAATCACAAGCGGCTTGGGAATGTAAATAAATCATTTTAAAAACCCCTCACATGTAGGATTTCCTGCTCTTCTTTTTTCTTCAATGAATCAGACAGGTGTTTCGTGAAGAATATTCATCGATTACTACGATCTCAAAGAGAATTTTGTCGTCACTTTCTAGGAAGAAATCAAAAGCATTTCTTAGGGAATTTCACTGAGATACGGCAGAGCACAGGACGCGAGTGCTTACCGTCAAAAGAAAAACATTGCAAGATACAAATTCCCGAGACAAAAATTTTCGGGTGCAAAATGAAATAATTCTCTTTATTCAGACTGACCTTTCAATAAAGATTGTGGGTCGCTGACTTCGATATATATAGTTTATTTTAGGAAATTTTGGTACGTTTTCAGTGGTTTGTTCAGATATATTTACAGCATGGCATTTCCATCTCAAACAAACATATCAAAAATTGAGAACTTGAGTTCTCAGCAAACTTTGGGTAATTGTGCAAATTCCTAACAATGGTATTGGTTTTTCTTTTTGTCAGAATAGGCTATCATCAAACTTTTAAGAAGGTCCGTCTTTGCAAAAAACTGAAAACAACAAAACAAAAAAAGAGATGCCGATCAAATATTTGAATTTCTACCTTGTGGCAGAAATGAGATAATTGCTAGACCTTACAGTCGTTCAAATTTCAATGTAAAACGGCATTGGCCTTAGTCTCAAATATATTTTCTGGGCTTTAAAATAGATTTGAAAGGAGAAAGGAAAATATTTTTGTTTTCTTTGTCGGGTAATACGTTTGATCCAATGATGCACGTGCCGTGACAAAGCCAGAGCAGCTTTTGAAAATATTATGCGACATCACCTTTATCATTAGGAAGGTAAGTGCAGTTTGGTCGTTATTTCCGTGAAAAATATTACAATGCCTGAACAAATAAAACGAGTTCGCTTTAATTTCTTCAAAATTACATTACAAAAAATGTCTACTCAAACTAATAGCATCGATGGACAAACGAAATTACTGTAGAATGATTTCACGATACAAGCACAACAGAATGCAGGTATAATAACAAAAAATACCATAAATTACTTTGGAAGACATCAGTTGATAAGACTTGTAGCTGTTGCTGATAACAAAATTATCAAATAAAACATCACAAATGACTTAGGTAGACATCAGCTGATGAGACTTACAGCTGTTGCTGATAAAAAAATAGTACCGCTTGCTTTTAGCAGTTTGTCAAGGTGCGATTATAATTCCTTGAAAAATACAGCTTTTTTACAAATACTTTAGTAGCTTATGCTGACTCTTTGTCGTCATCCGTTTGCTTCTGTCATACTTTTCAACTGTTTTTAGGCCTGACTTGTTTCCTTTAAGCGCCAGAATTAACTTTTCCGTTTGCCTTTAAAACAAACTTGTATTATATTCCGCAAAGTGAAGATAAGAGACCCGATAAAGTTTGTAAGCACAACATCTGTCAAGTCTCCATACTTCGCAAACATATTTTGATTAGCTGAAAAATCATCAAATATTTTTTACGATTACTCGTTGATCTTCATTCGTAACTTTCGGGGTTGATCCACTAAGCTACATTTGTAATTTGATCCACGTAACCATTTGGATCGAACACAACTTGTACGCCCACGAAAACAGTTCACTAAGAAAGTCTATGTCAAATTGGTTGTTTGCATTCCGTTGCCATAACGTCAGATACAAGCAGCGGTGAAATGTTCCAATGGGTCAACCTCGTTTACAAGCAAGATTCATCCAGATAGTCACACCACTTTGGCCTATGCGTATTCATGCTTCTGAGCATGTTCGTAAGAGGGTTTTGGAAATGGCAATGATCATGAGAAAGGCACAACCTCTCTATAAACGAACGAGATCATGTTTGAATAATTTTTTGGAAACATCAGTCTCTACGGCATGGTCCATACACTCTCTTACAGCTACTGTGAGTGGCAAAAGTAGTTGGCATGTCTTCCCTTATCGGGTGGTCAACAATCCTCAACACAATAAACAAAACTCTTGTAATACATCTGTAATAAGTTATTTGAAAGTCCCCCATTTCCCCAAAAACGTTGCACTAGGCAATAATGAAATGAGGGAGAGGGAAAGACACATGAAAGTTTTAGAAAAAAATTCAAAAAGTAGTGGAGCGTGTAAAGACGTTCGTCATTCATTCCATTATTACCATTAATGGAGAAAACCCGGCGGATCCCTAAACTTTTGGCTAAGGGTTTGAAAAGTGTAGATAAGAAATGTGACATGAAAGATAATGCTCAAGCCCACACAATTCACCAGAGTCGGTAACATTTCATATTCTCAGCAAATTATTTTTTGTTCTCCGGCAGATCAAAGAATGAGCATGGAGGACTTGAATATCAACAAAACAGTTTTTAATGCTTCTTTTATATCGGATTCATCTGAGTCTCCAGAGAACTTTCATCAGTCCCTAGAAGCCAAAGTGCTCCAAGCCACTCTGTGGTCAACTGTGGTATTTCTGGGAATTATTGGCAACATCTTAGTGTGCGCTGTAATCCTTGGACTCCCCAAGATGAAGACATCTATGAACTTTTACCTACTGAGCTTGGCCATCGCAGACTTGGGAGTTTTAACGGTGCTCGTCCCAATAAATGTGATTAGATACTTCATCCCAGTTCGTTGGGTGCTAGGAAAATTTTTTTGTTTGTATCTATCTCCTACGCTGGAGATCTTCTTTGGAGCATCCATCTGGTCGATCACAATCATTGCCATTGAAAGATATCGGAATATTTGTGGTGCAAACCGCTACAGGATCAAGAGCAGGTCTCAAATGAGAACTAAACTGACCGTATTTGGTGTTTGGCTTGCATCGTTTTTAGTTGGAAGCGTTCCTGTATATCCCGTGATGGCCTACAAGCCCAACCCACCAACCTGTCACCAAATATGGCCCAATAGAATGTATCTGGCTTATTCTTTAGCTCTTGTTCTGCTTTGGTATGTTTCCCCTCTTGCTGTCATCGCATTTACCTATCTAAAGATTAAGAAGCGAATACGAGAAAGTGTAGTATTCCGAAACTCGATGTCGATTGTGGATGACGACAAGGCTGTGATCGTATCACCGTCTTCACAAAGCAAGAAAAGACAGGACATGCAAGCTTTGAATCAAAGCAATAAAACTAGACGTATTCTCACACCTTTGGTTATTTTGTTCGCTGTGACAATGCTCCCTTTGAACGTTTACCGCACTGCAATCCTATTTGCACCAGAGTTTTCGAAAAATCCTTATATTGGCCTGATCTTTGGCCAAATCATATTGTTCGTTGGAGTCAATTCATCTATTAATCCAATAGTGTATTACATTGTCAGTAAAGAGTTCAAAGATGCATTCAAGAAAATATTCCAGAAATTGAGAAAAAAGGAATATTTTTTCAAAACTTTCAGTCTTAGAGGTAGAGAAACGTCCGCCACATTGGTCAGGGTAAATATCGGACTAGAAAATAATTGGCCACCAAGCAAAAACCTGGACAGAAACAATTCTAACTTAGAACTTCTAAATGCCAATGTTCAGGTTATCAGTGGAGTTTGAAATCATATTGGCCCTGTATGTGACTTTACATTCCTCATATACTCTTATATTCCTCTTACTACGAACCGAGTACGAGGTTCCATAACTTATAACACTGACCGAGAAAACGAGGTTAGTAATGTGTTTATCAAATTTCTTGGTTCAAATAGAGTGGGGAGATTTAATTCAAACAAACGTTCGAATTTAGCAGGGTGAACAGTAAAATACCGCACGCCAAACTGACCAATCATAGTGCATGTACTAACTGAGAGGTAAAATGCCTTTGTTGATTCAGTGGCATCATGTAACCACAATACTTAGTGGTTAACATTGGAAATCTATAATAAGCCTTAATAATGTACATAACATATCACTAACTGATATTGTATAACTTGTCCTATTAATATATCTCTTTTTTGTTCAGCCAGTTGAGGTTACTGAACGTGATGATGATATAGCGTTGCTTGGATGCATGACCGTAGCACGTGAAACAGTAACGCTAAAGCTCGGTAATTTTAAGAGTGCTAACGACACAACATATCATTAAAAACAAGGATTATTGCAATCGTCTGTGCTATAAAAGTTATGTTATCATGTACTGAACAGGGTTAACCTGAAAAGATTATAAGGAAAGTTTAACAGCTGGGGGTATCTCCTGCATCAAGAAAGCAGTTGTAGGTTGGATCAGAGAAATTTTTCTATCCAAGTGAGTTGAATAAGTGGGAAACTGACGTAGATGGGATGGGTGCCATCTGTGTACACTAAATTGCAAAAACGTTGACATCTAAAAAGCATGATCCATGGACGATGAGACCCAACGGCCTTATGGGTAATGTTCGAGCAAATACATAATCAGTGATTCACTTTTCTTACTATTCATTAAGAACCTTCCAGGGAAGCGAGGATAGCTTCTATCATTCACCGCGTATTAATGGAGGTTATCGTGTTACCATGCGTACCAAAAGAGCCATAAGGTCTCATTGTTCATTGTTCATTGTAAACGCATTTGTAAGTGTCATCGTTTTTGCAATCGATTGCATATAAATGCCAGCCACCTAACCAATATTTTAAATGAAATCCCAGTTTTCTTGAATTATTTTGTGATGTTACGGGCGATATAACACTACTATAGGCGGCAAGTTTTCTTTGAGTCAGTGACAGTCCAGGACTGTCAGGCAGTGTGTAGCACTGCTTAATATGTATTATCAGCCAAAACTCATACACTTTACGAAACAAAATAAATGTGTACGACTTAAACATATCAAGCCTGCTGAATTCTGTTTCGATATTTCCACTTCAAATCTAGACCTATTTTGATCGAGAATCGCCGAAGAGAATGTCATCAGAAACTGAACGTTTTTAGGTGGGTCTTCGTTATCTTAAAAATTAATGATATCTACTCAGTCTGGCTAAGTTGCTGAGCATTAACGTTTTCTATTTTAGGCGCAAGGGCATGTGGGTATATACTCAAAGCAAAGAAATGAGCCCTTCTTAGTTAGCAAGGTGGAAAAAAGAATAACATTCTGTTTACAAATACCAGATTATTCAAAATTGGGTTAATTGAGTCAGAGAAGTGTTCCTTTTGCGCAATTTACATAGAAGACTTATACCATCTCTTTCATTACTGCTCTTATGTGCGCGCCATTTGGAAGAGGTTTTGCAATTGGTGGTCTAATTTTCTGACTGAAAATTGAAGCTAATCTCTCAAATATGTTATGGTTGGCATTTTAAATAGGAATGATCTGTTAAACTATCAAATAATTCTGGGTAAACTATGTACATGGCACTGTAGAAGAAACAAATCCGTCCCAAAGTTTAATCTGTTTCTACACAAAGTAGAAACTAAGCAGGAGACTGAAAGGCTTATTGCCTCAAGAAACAGGAAACTTCAAGACTTTAGGAAAAGATGGGAACCATCATCATAATATTATTTTATATTGATCTATTTGTTTTATTATTTATTTATTTATTTATTTTTGATACGGCGCGGAGAGAATATGTGGTTGGTTCATTCAAAGTCTGCACTGCTTTTTTTTTTGTTAACGAACTTAAGTTCCGAGTTTAAGGTCTGTAGTCTACCTCTCATAAATTGTAATTGCCTCACCCACTGTAAGTATTGTTTAGTATGTAGAGTAAGCTAATTATTGATTTAAAATTCGTAATGCAAGTAGTGTAAGCATCATAAAGTTTGTACTGTATATTAATTTAAGAGAGAGAGATCCTTTTGGTAAGTTGTCTTAAACGTGAGTATTGATAAGTATAAATAGAAAAAGGGGTTTTATGAATTGAAGTCACGTAAGCATTGTTAGTATCGTAATTACTGTAAGTGTTTTACGTAGTAGTATTGCACTGTTGTATGTAAATTAAAAGTTAATTAAAACAATTGTTAAAAGAAAAGGGTGAAAAAAGGACTGACTCACTGACCGGGAAGAAAATTGCGCACTGTCACATGAAAAACAAAAAACATCTTACTAACATCGATTAGCTTTGGAAACCAGATTCTAAACTTCATTTTCCACCATGGTGTTTCTTGCACCAGGTGATCGCTCTCTAAAAATAGCCTGTTCAAAATGTCTCCACAAGGAGTCGAACCACTGACCTACAGGAAGTACTTTGGACGCTTAAGCAAACATCCTGCTCTCCCCAGTAATAGGATTTAGATGTATCGCTTTAATCGCGTGAGTAAAAGAGAGAAGGTTCTGTTATAGAAAGATTTCCTCTCTTTTCACTCCTTCTGGGTTAACCATGTTTTTCGCCCTGATCGATAGGAAAAGCGAGAAAGATTCATCTTATTCATCTTATGACTGAGACCATTCCTTTGAATCACGTGTCTCGAAAGGCCTGCGAAAAATGGTCATATGAGCCTATAACCGATAAAGTTACATTTGATTTTGCTTAAATCGGCAAACGCAAAAGGTTGCATTGCTCAGGTTCCTATTTTGGTATCGCGAAGACAGACTGCAACGTTTGATGAAAATTACCAGAGCGAAAGGGAAAAAAAAAAAACGGTGAGTGGTTCTTTAGGTTGTCAGCTGCGGTCAAAAGTGGTATTTTTAGAGCGCCAAGTAGTGCGAGACGAATATCACAAGAACCGATTACCGCTGAAGAGATGAAATTTATAGAAACGTCGATACTGAAGGACTGGTGATTGACCGATTCTAACTCTAACTTTGTTCTGTTTCAACTTGAAATTCAAAGGCTTTCTTAGATGGTCACAAAGCAATCTGATTTCTCGATGGTCGTTAAACGATGAATCGAAAACAAAAACATGCCAGAAAAACAAAGCAGGTAAAAAAATCACTCTCGTGCAGGCTATGCGATTAATTACTCGTAAAAATCAGCGAGTGGCCGAAAACCACGCAACATGAAAAAAAAGGAGACATCTCATGTTACATTTTTGATGAAGTTTCCTGTATAACCGTCCGAGGCTCGTGGCATTGACAACTTGCTCACTAACAGCACCCTTGATTCTCCAGTTTCTTCGTTACCTTGTCTTTTTTGTTCATTTCCAACGTCACTTAGTCGCTTTTGTTTGTTTTTGAAATTGTGCGTGATGAAATTTGACCACAGGATAGGCATAATAACAACCCCCCTCTATAGAAACCGCTGGCATGGTTTTTCTACTTGAAGTATAGCAACATTATTTGTTCAGCTGCTGATAGACGTCAGTAAATAGACGACACAAGCTCGGGTGCACTCACGCGTTAACGCACCGATTTTTCCCTTGTTACGTTTACAGATCACTTGTGGAAAATTTCCACACAAGAATTTACGAAGAGCCCACAACAGGTTAAATTTTTCTTCAGAGGAGAAACCTCAGAAAGTATAATTCCAAGAAAACCTACGTGAGGTATGATCATAACACGTTAAAGTAAATTTACATATCTAAAAGAAACTTCAGTATATATCAGTTTTTGTTTGGTGCTGGTGAGTTGTTTTTCTCACCTTTTTACGACTGAACATGACAAAAGATCCATAGTTACTTTAAACTCCTGGCATGAGTTAATCATGACATATTTTGCGAGAACGACCTGACGTTTTCACGATACATTCAAAATTAAACGAAATGCTTCTCCAAGAAGAGTAAACTTCGGATATTTTGACAAACAAACGCAAAGTATTATTACTACACGGTAAGATATCATGGAACAACAAAAGACTAGAAACAATCAAAACAACTTGTTCGAGTGTCATTCTCATTGTATTAACTGACTTTGAATGCACAGAATCTGAATCACCAAAACAAAATTCGAACGACTCTCAATTTCAAGAGATTCAAAAAGAAAAAAGGAAATGATATTTTTGAATATCATTCAGGCTTACAAAACATATGATACCGAACGATACTTTTATCATTTTCTACTGCGGTGAAGAGGTTTGCGCAACCAGCTCGTTAGCATCCCAAATTGTATATTAAGTACCCTTTAATTCACGTTTTTTTTTCATTTTCATCTCACCCACTCCTGACTCGAATTTGCAGAACTTTTCGTTATAAAGAATTCATCCGAGGGAAGACAGACTTAGCTATAGTCGTATAGAAGAGAAAACTGGCTAAAAATGGTCTTTCTGTGTACGTGTCTGGACCGCTCTGTAATTCATCACCCTCAGGTCAAGAAATAATTATTCTCAAAATGATTGAAATTCATTTGTAATGCCATCTTAAGTCTACCGGCAACGAAAACCCCATAAACATTTCTCTGCTCTCAACTTGTGGCTTCGATGTTTAATTGCCGGCACTATGCACCCAAACTATTCAGGGAGGCATTAGTTTAGGCGCAATCTTGAATTAATTTTTCAAAGCTTTTTCTTCCTCTTTTACGTGCGAAGATTAATTCGTCACTCATCATTTACAAGTCAAATATAATTCGATTCATTAATCATTTTTGAATGAGTGTTCTTTTGTTCTAAATTAAAGAAGGCATCTTTTAGACACACGACATATTATGCACTACAAAGTTTTTGAAAATAACGACGTCACAATGCGCGCATCTTAACCATTTAACTCCCATGAGTGACCAAGACAGAATTTCTCCTCAGAATATCAATATAATATCAAGCAGACAAGTAATGAGAATAAAGGAAAATATCAATCAGGGGATTATTAGTTGATCCAGTACAAATTCTCCGAACTAACTTCGTGGCCATTATATGGTAAACAGTAAGAAGAATTATTAAGCTTATTTTTTTGTAATCTTCTCCATTCTGTATCCTACTTCCTTTTTGATTGATTCTTACCTTTTCGGCGCCTTTGTTTTATGAAAATTTGAAAAGTTTATGAGACCCTTTTTAAGTTAATTAAACTGATTTCTTTCTTCGAAGGAAAAAAAAAGGCACAGGTAATGTAGTGCGAGGTAATGACGGCCATCAATGTCTGACTGAGTTAATCATAGCCATTTGAAAGATGTTAACAACGCTTCCTTCGGCTTTCAGTGATGTTTTTTTTTGCAATTACGCCTACAAGGAAATGGAAGACCACGCGCCACATTATGCATGCTGCGAATTGTCGTGTTTTTTTTCACGGAAGTGAGTCAAATGAAAGAACGAAATTTAGTGAACTCGGTCCACGACGATATGCTAATGACGTTTCCTTTAGATTTCAGTGAGTTTTTTTTCAATTAGGCTTACGAGGAAATGGAAGACTACGGGCCACATAACGCAGGCTGTGATTTTTGGTTGTTTTCTCTCATGGAAGTATAGATCAAATCAATCGAAGACGAATGAAGCAAGCAAAACTAAACAAAAGAAATGAAGAAGTAACCTCTCGTATAAGCTCTCTTTACGTTGCGATATTTAAATCGGTGATCGAAGTACTTCCATGATCTCAAATAACTAGGGTATCTTGCAGTTGACGTAGGGTCCATTTAAGGTTTATTTGTCAGTTTTGCACCTCGCATCCTGTATTGTACTTAATAACCACGTACGTAATCACGGGAATGAACGTGCGCGCATTCTGAGAACACGGTATTGTTTTTCAATCCACGGACCAGATAAAGAGGTACGATGGTCTTTAGCTCTTGAAAGACCACGGTGACCAATCTTTTTTATTGCATTTTTCGAAACAGACATTGTAGGGAACATTTAAGGAAAGTTTCAAAGAAATTGTTCGATAACTTTATTTTCTGAGGACTCACCTTAAAGTAGAACTGCAACGCGTGCGTAGGAGAAACTTTTTTTGATATTCTGCCAGATTTGACTCTTACACCTGTTGGTATTGGCAAAAACATACGAAAAAACAGGTCATAATTTTCCAATGTGAAAGATCTCTGTAGGCACAAGAACATCAAAGAAGACTGTCAAACGGAAGGCGAATGACAAATGCAAAAGAAATCTGCAAAATAGGGTGAGACGAGAAAAATTATTTTCAGAAAACTTCCTGACCCTGAAATTCGATGTCGAAATTGGAAGAACACTTCGAGCTTACTTTGCCGTAGCTACTACGTCCATATAAAAATTTTTTTCGACTCGAACGTTTTTCCTTTCAGGGTTTAAACATTAAACTTCATTATAAGGCGGAAAATAACACATGTTGCAAGATTTAATTACCTGATTGTGGTTCTATTTCTAATAAGTGACAACAGGACTATTTTAGTTCAACCTACTCTGCAGTGAATGTTTGATAAATCATACCAGATGAAAAGAATACTACTGATTTTTTTCCTGTTGTTCTCTTAAAAAAATCCGAAAACTTGAAAACCCGATCACGCATGATGAAATATTTTATTGGCAAAAATTTTCGAGGTTTTTTTTTTTTGCCTCTTCTCTTGCAACATCGCAGGCTGTACTAAATAATTTAAAAATCTATGTTGACATAGTTTTCATGTTTATGCATGAACGTGAAAACCGTGAAATTTAAACCTTCAATTCACGAAGGAGGATGGCCGTTTCATTTGGTTTTCTGCCAGTCTCAGAGAACATTCAGCTGGTACGGAAAAAATGAGCCCTCGACGAATATGGTGATGAGAAGCTTGGTGAAAAAAATCGGAACTCCACAGAAATATCAGTGTAGCTTTATCAATTCAATTTAGATTGAAATGCTCTAAGAAATATTAATAAGTGCCTGAAAATTGCGAATGATTTTTATAATAATAATTTATACGGTGCCATACGTTGAGTAATTATAAGCCCATTTGTAATCGCCTTAGACCCTTCCACTAAACAATAACCCCTAGTCGATAATTTTCTCTCCTCTCATCACCTTTTTGTTTAAAAACATATCAATAATGTAGGAAAAATTCCTGTTTGTTCACTCCTGGGAGAGAGAACTTTAAAAAGAACTAGAAGTTAAAGCGAACAGGCGGAGTTAAGCGTAAAATTGGAATTTACACTCTTCAAAAGCTTACGCTAAATGTTTTCAAGATGGAGGAACTGTGAGAGGGTTCCCTACAAATTTCTTAGAAACCTCTTTGCTGGTCGTCCTCCTTCGGCTTTGTGTTGTTACGGGAAAATTTACTGATTTTTCCCGTGTGTGTTATTCGGAACATATTTATTCGTAAACTTTCACATTTAACCATTTCAAGTCCTTTCATTTAAAAAAAATCAAAAAATGTATAAAAACCACAGAAGCTTTTAGAATAGATTTTTGTTGTTACTCGCTTTCATCACATGTACCTGCTTGTCGGCACTTTTTTTTATTTATTACATGGTTTTTTTAAGTAAATATAAGTGTTGATGGTCTTTCTGGAAACGTTGGTTTTCATGGTAGATGGCAGCTGAGTTTATACTCGTAAATCTTATTTCTTTTCATGCGATGGTTTCCAAGCCAATCTTGCATAGATAAGCAGAAACTTTTAATCGCTTTTCCGTTTTTTATTTCCTAAGCTGCGCTACTGCAATTAAGATAGGTATTGTTTTCTATATCAGAGCTGTAAAATTGCACCTAAGTTTCCTACGTTAATGGCCTAGAGTTTATTGCATCCGTCTTTTTAATTTTGAGATTCTTTCCGTCGTAGAAACAGATGGAATATTTAAGTAGTTTTCGTTTAACTTCAAAGAGACTTTTCTCCGCTCCTTTGTGTCCTTATTCAAATATTGCGATTTGTGTAACAATAGCAGTTCACACCAGTTACTTCTTAAGCAAGTACCTTGTACAGCTTCGTTGATTACAAACTAGAGTATGCTAGAGGTCATGTCGCTTGTTGGCCCGACCTAGAATAAAAGTACTGTGGAACCAAAGATTGTCTTATCCTTGACGTCCGTATAAGCTCGCTCGAAGTAGATCTCCGTGTACCAGGAAATCGTGACGAGTTTCCGTTCTCGCTGCCAAGTCGTCTCTACAGAGTTATTTCCCCCAGTTGTTATTGTGCCGTCCGCGAAGATTCAGTCTTCCAGTTAGCGAGCGAAAAACTATCGTCGCAGTGTTCAAAATTACTAAAGAAACTAAGGGTGCGTTCCTCTGGGAGAGTCCGGATAAGAATTTCTGATCTGTGGCGTTCCTTTCCAGCAAATCAATTTTCAGATCAGTGATTTATCAAATTCTCAATGCGGATATGGCTCTGCCTCTTCCTTATCAAGAGATACAACAGAAATTCTTCATCTTCACAACTTCTCGCTTCTTGTAATATTGAATCATCGGAAAGTTCATCTATTAACGAAACAAAAGCTGCTCTAAACGCGACGGCAATCTTGTTTTCGTTTTTAAATTTAGCGCGCGATTCTGTTGACGTGCTCTACAATTTCGCGCCTGCTGTCGTGATAACTGATCCAATGAACTAAAGCTCCGGTTCTTCGATGCACCGTAATCTGTGTGATCTTGGATCACAAATCCTAATCCGGATCCTCCCAAAGGATGCACCTTAAGACAAGAATCTCCAAAAAGTACATTGTTTTGATAGCGTCACGCAGTAAGAACTACAATGCCCAATTCTTATGAAAAGCAACAACTTAACATCGTCTGCCTCACAAAGTTCACCGGTTTTTTCGAAAACTGACGCTTCTTGACAAACGTTTAGGCGACTGTTGACTACCGCGAAGTTGCTGATCCGCCAAGGGGGTTAAACACTTGAAATTACCATCTTTACATTTTCCGTTGTAAAAATTCATTACAGTTTTACTTTCTGACGTTTGAATTTCAGCAACTCTTTCGATTTTTGAAGAATCTTCTTTAGGAAGAAAACAATTTAAATGTTTTATTGTAGTGAGCAATGAAAATGACTTGGGTAAAATAGAATAAGGTTATTCACAAATGGTTTCGTCCACTAGGACAGAAATTAAATTGTATCTAAACTCTTTTCCCCGTAAATGAAAGTGACTCTTTTCATGATATAAAATTTAACAGATGGTTAAAAGATGTGACAACAATTGGACGTCTCTTGTCAACAAAACAGTTAAATTATCGAAGTGACTGCAAATTAGAATCATCTATTATCTCAACAAGACAGCGGTGGTATTAAACAAAAAGATCTATTAACCAATATCTTTGACTCGAAGTAATGAGGACGAGATAAGATATTCCTGTTTCAATGTCGAATCTGTTTCACGGCTTTGCATGAAGAAACTCTCTACATATTTTGAACCTATCAACTCTACGGATTCGTTTAAAACGACGTTAGAAAGGCTGGGTTCGGAGATCAATGTGATTTTTAATTTTATACATTAGTTTCTGGAGGAGTCAAAGCGTGCTATAAATAAAGTTGGTTGTAATATTTTCTTCATATGAAATAGATGCTTTTGGCAATGCAAATTAAAAGGAGGTACAACCGATTAGCGTTTTACTTTGTAAATGGAAAATTCGTTTTCAAAGGATATAAAAGTCATCCATTAGTATTGCTGTCCCCTAAGGAAGAAATAAATAGCGATTTTGTTACGTTAAGCCAAGTCACCAGCTGCTCTGCGTATCGTGAGATAATCGTACGTCGCTCTCTGAACAGTTTAAGGTCATTCTTACATCTGCCGCGTTGTATAAGGTGTTCTTTGGTCTCGCACAGAATTGAGTCGAAATTGAAGGTGAACCGTGTTAAAGGTTTGTAAACCCTTTTGTCGACCTTTCGAATGTCGCTCCCAATAGCTGGGCCACATTTTTTTAAAATGTTTTTCTTTTACGTCCAAGAAAAAATATTCCTGATTACGATGGGTGTTTGCGATCTGATAAAAAATATCTGCCATTCGTAATTAAAAAATGTGTTTAAATGTCAAGCTTCTGTTAATGCACATGAAAACCGCAAGGGCCGTCAATAAAACCATTTTGTTCTGTTATTTAATTCTAAACATGCGGCAAATACATAGAACTTTAAACAATTTCCTTCCTTGATAAAGAGGTATAAGTCTTCCACGAGGGTTAACAACAACGAGGAATAGTTTTTTCTTCTACTCGAGGAAAAAGTTAGTTGTGGATCTCTTAAAAGGTTTGCCTGAAGCCTATTTGGGGTTTACATCTTTCACTGAAACTCTATTTAAGCTTTTACCGATTAGTGACTAAGAGTTTCGGGCGTAGTCCGTGACGCATGAATGAAGTTGCACGGGGTATTCAGTTTAGAAAACCTTCCTTTTGAACAGCAAGGTTTAGGGTGTAAATAAAAGAACATAGACTGTGATTTTACAATAGTCGCGAAGATTTTGCCGGTGATCTGCTGGCGAAGACTGAGAAGTTTTTCGACGTTTCCAATTTTTTTTCATGTTACGTTTAAGAATTTCATGCTGGAAACTGAAAATGATGTCAAATAAATTCCATGCTGAGTTCAAGCTTCCCAGCTTCTCGGCGGGGTGAACCACCCCATTAGTGTGTTGAAATGTAACTGAAAGCAGACTTTACAAATAGTGAACAGTGTCCATTGGTTACGCACAAAGGACTGAATGATAAAATTTTCTTTGGCTTCTTCGGCTGAGGATCTTAATTACATAAAATGAAATATTGATGTCCTCAAACAAAGCGGTTTTCATTGCTTCTCCGCCCGTTTAACACGTATTTTATTTCAATCATTATTGAACGAGAAGCCAGCAATGGGGAGTGATTCAATATAAATTAAAAAAATTTATGGAACGGCTCGGGAAAGGGAAACAGAATGGATACATCTCGGTTAAGTAACATTTCATTTCACTTTATGTAGATTTTTAGACAACGATGTGTTGAAAATTGCATTGATTACGGCTCTCTATGTTATCAGTTTTCTGTATCTCAACAGTTCATGTAAACACACTCACAGGGTGATCTGCCTTCAGTGGCTGATCTTCCTTTGCCCTTTACGTGAACACTTCTCCGTTGTGTGTTACTGTAGAAGAACATGAACTGGTTATTGATAATCTACGTGCTTCACTGAGAAAGTAATAGCATGTCGTATCATTTACATTCTATAAATAGATGTGGTTCACAAATATGATCAATTTTCATAAAAAGGAAAGTAATTTAAATCTTCCCAAGGTGCCCACAGCAATTTTCCAAGGTGAGAAATTTTAATTTGGAATTGTTTAGGGAAGTCTAACTCTGACAGGTGAGAAAATGGGATCACAATTGTATCATAAATTTTGGTATCAAATTGTTGGAAAAAGATTCTACTCTGTTGGAACTGAAGAAGTCACATTTATCGTATAACCTTTCCGCTGATGCACACAGGTACAGACAGCGTAAAACCAAGCGCAAAAAAGGCATGAGCATGCAGGGTCCAAATTTATTTTTTCTCACTTAGCTCAACAAAACATAACGAAACCGCTGTTGAAGCTTTTTTTTAGCCAAATGATTGTAAAAGAATAATATCTTCTGCCGTACTCTCTAAGGGTTCTTGAGCGATACAATTCGCAGGAGAGAAAAAAGCGGCAAAACCACAAGATATTTGCGGTATGCAAATCACGTTTAATAATGTTGTACCGGAATCGGAAAAACGCCATATTATGATTTTGTACAACAACACATTAACGTGTTCAGGGTACGTTCAAAGTTATTCAAAATCAAACTCGGACATGCAGCTATACAACTATATTTCTCAGCTAAAGAACCAAGAGACAAGGAAAAGAAATTTCTGAGTAATCGGCCTAAATTTATCCTTTGAAAGGGCAAAGAACGTTTTTACATTTTTAACTATTTTAAGACTCGCTGTAGAAACTGTGGTGCTGCTTCGGTGGGAGAGTATAACAAGGTAATTTAGCATCATCAAATGAGTTGATAACTTAAATTTGCCACCATAAAGAGTTTCAAAGCTGACGTTTCGAGTGTTAGCCCTTCGTCATTTGCTTTTAAACTCTTTACGGCGGCCATTTACTCAGTTGATATTGTGTTTTACTTCATCTTGAGCTTGCAAAGTGGCTTTAATGTGTAAAAAAAAAAAAAAAAATTGCAACATTCGATGAAAGAGAAAAAAGTACAAGAATCAAGACGGTATACATAAGTGCAAACAGCGCTTACATCAAGTAAAGCCATGGTCCTCGCTGGCGTGATGCAATTTTAGCAGTTGCAGAAAACTGAGAAGTCTGAAAATTCAGGCTTCGACAGGATTCGAACCTATGCCTCCTAGATACTAGTTGGTTACTACAACCAACTGAGCTGTAAAGCACTGGGAGCGAGGCAAAGTTTAGAGTGCATAGAGTGCATATATTCTGTCACAAAAAACGGGAAAAAAAATACGAGCTTGAAAGATCGGGAAAAAATGCCTCGGGTCAAACGTCCCTTTAAGAGGAAATGAGCCACAACCCCTCGTTACAATTAGTGAAACACCTACCACATGTCAAGAAAAATGACGAGGAAAAAAACCTCAAGAAGAAAACTGACCTTTGATAGAAAAGCGGGGTGCCTCAACTAAAATCGGCTCAAAAGAACTTGTGTCATTTCTGTTAGTTCCAGTGATTATATCGTCAGGTCAAGATACAAACCAACGTGAATATTATCATGCATGCTTAAAGTTATGAATTAAAAGGTTTCTATTTAGAACAATTAATTTATAAGATGCTTTCATTTCTCTTAGATGTCTCGGCAATTTGTCAAATTAAAGCAAAAGAAGTAAGTTTTTATCTTATCAAATCATTAATTCAATAAGAGTATCCAAAATTCCTGGTTCATCTTTATTCTTAAAAGCAATAAATCCTTTGGAATGACATGTCTCAACTAAAAGTCCTACTGGTGAGCCTCCTTCTTCTTAACTAAACTGTTTGAACTTATTTTAAATAGAAGAGCCAGTCTACGTTCCCGCTGGCATTCAAACCGCATTTAGATTCTGTACAATAGTGTGTTAATAAGAATGAATTCCAAATGGAAAAGCTGCGATGAAGTCTTGCGTGTAAGCATGAATTGAGATACGTTTCACAGGATCAAAGATTCCATGTTTCAAGGCTACGAAAAAACTTTAGGCGTATTTTATTGAATACGTAAATCGTCAGTTTTAGTCTAACAGGGGCATCTTTAATGTTTGCCCGTAGCATCCAATCTATCGGCTTATTCGTGGTCTTATCGCTAACAGGTAATAACACAGTAAAAAAAGGTTCTGTCATGGGACGTTCTAACCCCACGTTCTACTAAAGATCTAAAATCTTACGTCAAAATTAGGGAGATTCCGATGACCAAATTTTTTTCACCAAAGTTCAGATAAAAAAAAAGAAAAAAGCGGAGAGGCAAAAGAGTGATTTATGTGAGCATTACATACAACACCTGCAGCCTTTTTAAACTCCACTGCCCGGCACTATTGCGATGCTTTTAAGTTTGAGTTTGATTTATGTCCACTTTGTAAAACAAACAGTCAATTGAAAATGCTCGCTTGAGCGGCCAATTACAGTTTCTAATTGGCAACCTCTATGCTAAAACCAAAATAGTTATAATGAATCATTTCAAAACAGAGCAGCTGTCACTGTCATGGCCATTCAATTCATTTGATCAGTTTTACCTCATGGACAGAGAACCTTGAAGGTATGTTGAATTTGGTCGCTCTGAATTTTCATCTACGGGTTCAATTGTCCAAATATCACTAAAAATTGGGAAATTCTTCACGGGAACCGCAAATATCTCAGTGAGTTAAAACATAACGTTCGTGGCTAAGGCAAAGTACAGTCTGATTTCATTTTCATCTCTTTACCCATAATCCTTACATCACCGTTGAAGAGAAACTATAAAAAGAAATCAGTATATTACTAACAATTGCGCAACTATTTCAAACTTAACATAAATGTAGCTCACACAAGAAGGCATTAATCTCATTTTTTGCCGCTTGTCGTTAATTTCATGTTTCTCACTTCTCTTATAAGTCACGATCACCAGCAGGTATTCTGATCAAGTTTGGAGGTTTATTTGTTAATAGCGGCATTCCGGTTAGTGACTATATAGATGCTTGATTAAATACCACAGGAGACTTTCTAGGCTCGATTTCTGCTATTTTTTGGCGTCCAGTCCTTTAGGACAGATAGTTAATTTCTGCTGTTTGGCGAGTGATAAAAGGACGAAGAAGTGAAATGGCAGAAAGAAAGAAAACGTAGTTATTTTGGTAATAAAAGAATGCTGATAAATTAGTAAGCTTTGAATTGTTCCGTTTGCAGCTGCGAGTTGAAATGAAAGAAATGGAGGGCACGTTTAGCAACGAAACAAACCACACATCTTCAATGAATGGAGGTACCGCACCATTGCCACCAACGTTTCCAGAATACCTTCACCAGCCACTGTGGGCCCATGTGTTCCAAATCACCCTGTGGTCAACTGTGGTATTCCTGGGAGTTATTGGCAACCTCTTGGTGTGCACTGTAATACTCAGACGACCCAGGATGAAGACGACGATGAATTATTACTTGCTAAGCTTGGCCGTTGCAGACTTAGGAGTTTTAATATTAATCTATCCTGTGGCTGTGCTAAAATACCTAAGACCATTTCGATGGGTTCTAGGAAAGCCGGCATGTTTATTTATGGTTCCTACACAGGAGATCTTCTTTGGATCCTCCATCTGGTCCATAACAGCAATTGCCATCGAGAGATACCGAAATATAATTGGCTCTAAACGATATCAGCTAAATCGCGGGTCTCGAACAACAACCTGGATGGTTATAATGGGCGTCTGGTTGGCATCATTTTTAGTCTCATGCGTTCCTCTTTACCCCGTTATTACCTACGAGCCCTCTATCCCATTATGCTATCCCGATTGGTCAGATAATTATGGAGGATATGCTGTTTTTGTGTCTTACTCGGTAGCTCTTATTGTGGTTTGGTATGCCCTTCCTCTCGCTGTTATCGCATTCACGTACATAAGGATCAAGAATCGTGTACATCGTAGTGCTGTGTTCCGACAGTCGATGTCAATTGGCGATGAAAAGGAAGAAATTCTCTCGTTCCAGGCTCCAAAAAACCACGATAGATCTCGTCAAAGAATATGGCGACAGAGCAACAAAGCAAGACAGATTCTTACCCCACTTGTTGTATTATTTGCCGTGACAATGTTCCCACTGACCGCCTTTCGGCTCCTAATACTCATCAAGCCCAAGGTTTGGACCAGCCCCTACTATAACCTGTTAATGGGCCAAGTAACATTATTCGTTATGGTCAACTCCTCAGCTAATCCACTTGTGTATTACATTACAAGTAAAGAGTTCAAAGATGCACTCAAGGAATTGTTTAAAAAAAGGCGTTTCCAGTCATGGAGACAGTGCAGTGACAAAGGAGGTAAAGCATCATCTATCTCGAGAACGACAGGCGTTTAAGGACAAAATCAAGAAGCAGCAGCAGATAAAACACAATGGTAACGACACACATCGCCAAAAGTTACGCTGCCTGCAGCTTGCTAGGAGCCTGCCTCGGGTTGTTCGAGATAACGCTATCCACTCGATAAATCTCTATCCTTTGGATAGCGAAATACCTTTTGTACTCTGGAGAGCGTTTTATCCGGTGGATAGCGTTATGCGTTCTTTGAACAACTGGGTCCTGAAGAAAATACTATATTTCGATTCAAGTGGATGGATAAAGTTGTTATGAAGGTATAACAGCCAATGGATCGGCCATTTCAGACCAGGGAAGTGGATCTCTTATGTACACCTGCTTATGTTAACAGTCTTGGAAAAACCGTCCATATTTAATTCAAGTAGTAGGATTAAGTTGTCATTTCAAGAAACTGGAGTAGCAATAGTATCGAAGTGGCCATTCAAAACAGGTGTAAAAAGTTGAGGTGTGGACAAAACAACTTATTTATCAACTCTTTCACTCCAGGAAAGTGGCTCTCAATGTATGCCAGTAGCCTGCAGAAAAACACTTCATTTACATTCAAGCTGTTTGATAAAGTTCTCACGAGGATAAAGTAACTTCTTGTGGGAAGGGCCAATCTGAGTGCACGGTGGTTGTCTTTGGTAACAACCGTTTGCCAAGGCCTTGGAAAAAACTATATCGTGCAATTTAACTAAGTGGATTAGAGTGGCATGAGGATAACGGAGCCAACTTATTTAGCTACGATAGTGTGGCGTGCAGCGAGTGCTGGGAAGCTGCAATTGTACGAAGAATCTAACCACTCTATTTAAGCAACCGATCAATCATTTGTTACAGGCAAAGAAAGTTAAAAGCGCAGTACAGTACTAGCTGTAGTCAATACTGCAAAAAAAGTTGAAAACGTTGGAACTAAGAGCAAAAACATTGACGTTTTCAGACGTATTTGTTTAGTTCATGAATAATATACTTTCAACATCCCTTTAGAAATACCTTTTGAAAACAACATGCATCAAACCATGCAAACCAGTAGTTCGATTTAAGAGCTGCGACGATCTGAACCTTAGCAATCACTCTAAAAGATGAATCGTTGTGCATTCTACAATACGCGACTTTGCTAATACTGGGGTCAGAATGAACGCTGGGATTAGCCAACCCGGCACCAGTTCCCTCAAGGAGCAGCCTCGATACTTTTTCATAAAAATGATAAACGTGATTTCACTCTCATACTCCCCATAGAGTTAGCGTAAGTATTAGTGACAACTTGTCAACAACTGGTTCTGGGATTCTTCATAGAATTAGTGCGAGCATAAGAAAGCAGTATCTGCAAATGTTAGTGTGCAAGATCATTAGACAAACTACCCACTTCTCTTTTTAATATTGTAAATCACATGAGAGATTAGGCTACAGGACTTCTATCGCGAAGCTTCTCAGCCCATTTTCAGTAAAACTATTCATAGCTAGAGCCAAGTGTAACAACCTTTGAACCAAAAGAGATAAAAAGAAATTCAACCAGTGCGTGTCTTAAAGTTCTGTGATAAATTAACTTCAGAGGCGGGTGGCTTCTGTGACAAGTAGTCACTTGGGATAGACCGTTTCCGGTTCCATGACACTCTCCGTGTTTTAGCGCGGAAAACCGTCTTAGGTTGGTTAGGTCAGTTGGTTGATCAACTTTTTCGATTGAAAACAAACCAAGTTGAATTCACAACTGTTTATATAAGAGAGAGAGAAGTAGGAATCGCACTTCAGGACACCATGCTCTCTTAGCTGAACTCGTTAACACAGAGAAGCCTAGAAATGACGACTCCTGGAGTCAATCGAAAAGGTTCGATCAAGTGGAACGAGGTTGGTGTTCCAGTAGCAGACTTCAACCTACATCGGTTGTGGTTGAAAAGGTTAAACCCAATAGCACACGATTTAGTATTATCAACCGAGTCGATAACGTAAATTGGCCACCGTAGAGTTTCACAGTTCACGTTTCTAGTGTTAGCCCTTCGTCAGAGCGAATGGAGGAATTGTGGGTTGTGTGTGTGTTTATAAGCAGAAAATGGCGCAACGCTATTGGTGGGAACATGGCGACGAGAAAACAAGAAAAAATTCGTTGGATGAAAAACGCTCTTTTTCCCTTTGCTTTTTTAGCTGCAAAACTCTAGGACAAAAATTTATCTTTCCAATCGGCACTCTTAATCCCCACGGTATCAACGAGCGCTTTCCATTCAACTAATTTATTCTTGTTTTCTCGTCATCACGTTCCGACTGACTATTAATTCAAAAAGGATGTTTTATTCTCCGCTTCAAAGAGATAGGTGCGGTTAATTTTTGCTCAAGTTGGTTGACGGGGAAAAAGAAAAACCTTGTTTAAAAACAAAAAACAAGCTCGCCAACCAAGTTATAGTCTTCTCATTTATAAGCCGAGTATCTTAAACACAAACTCGGCTCAGCACAACCTTCTCTAAAATGATACATTAAAGCATGCAAATACATATAAGACTCACGAAGCATAGATAACTTCAGATTTAAGATAAACAGGAGTCGTTTCTTTCTTAAGAATTAAAGGTGCCACAGGTCACTTCTTATGCTAATTACTGTGGTTATCGTATCACTCTTCTTTGATTCCTAAGGCTCTCAGCCGTTCAATCAAAGGCGGATGTGAGAAATGGTACGCCGAGTATAATTTATCTGCCACAGGGAACCCAAGGTTGTCTTTGTGAAGCTTTATCAGGGCTGAACGTAAAAATGTGGAAAACCCAAGATTCTTTGCGAAGGCGTCGGCTTGAAATTCAAACTTTCGGCTTAGGACGGTCATCAGAAAACCTAGTAACTAAAATAAATAAAGGAAAGGAAAGTGACGCTACTTTTTCGATATCGGGGCCGCAATTGATCGCAAATTAGTCGTACGCTACTGTAAAAATTTCTCATGTTCTACGACTTTTTTAATTTGTCCAAAAAAAGTTTCAAATAACTTCGAAGCCTGTAAAGCAGGCGTAATTTTGGCGATTGCTCGATATTTTTTTAGGCGAAATTATGTTGCCATCTTTGATTTTAATGGCAGTGGAAGGCTATGGAGAGAAAGAAATTTGTACATGGCCAGTTGCATAAACGATCGCGAGCTTCTTAACGTTAATTCGCCCTTATAAGACGCCTGCACTGCAGGCTACTACCTTCGTAACTACCGTAGGCAGTAAAAATTTTGCTTTTTTTACAAACCGGCTCAGGACTCAATCCATAAAATATTTCTATTGAAAAAATCTTCTATTTGGGAGATTAAATTTTGCTATTTAAAAAAGAAGAAAGAAGAAATTAACTGGCAATTGCATATCGTGTCGTGCAATTGTGTCCCTAAATCATACTTGTGATTTCAATCGAACTCGCGCGGCGTGCTCGATCTATTTTTAATTTACACGGAAGATCTAAGACCAATTGCACTCTACCCAGTTCAGTTGCCATTATCCATAATAACTGGTAATACATACCTCATTGTAAGGTGAAAATATAAACTGAAATATGATCACCAGACCAATCAATGTGGGCTGTGAGTCGGGGAAACCAAAGCTTGCAAACAATGCCCCGTTATGCATCAGAAAACCGAACATCATGAACGAAAAAAATGTGTTCACCTACAAGGACAGAAAAACAGGTTCATTACAACATAGTCAAAAAGCCTTCCCTCTGAGAGTATCTGTGTAAAGGAATTACTTAAAACAACTTGGCAAAACGCTGCCCAGACATGTTCCCTCATGCATGCAAATGACCTGTAATGCTTTACATGTTGGAATTTACCTGTGAGATTCCAAGGTTTTTAAGGGTGTGACTAAGTTTCCAGTGGCCCAGTTCATGCCCTAGAACTGCCAGTATCTCATCATTTGAGCAGCCTTTGCCCTTCTTCACTTCATCATCTTCTGTTGCATCCTGCAATGGTGGACAGCAATCAGTCGAAAAAGTAAGTAATAGTAAATAAAATAATGACTAGCACCAACTCATTGAAAGATTTAATCATAAAAAGGCTAATCCTTTACACCCTATCATCAAATGAATATTCTCTAATACTCTTGCTACACATTTCCTAAGGTGCTGACAAGGAGAATTTGTTTAATGCTCTTTAGTTGGTGATCATTTCCTTTATTCTTGTGACCTTCCTGTGTGATTCAACCCTTCAATTCCAAGACCTGATAGTAATTCTCTTCCAAACCAAGTAGTAAAAATATTATTATTAGAACCTCTTTCTGCAATTATTTGTTAAAGGACTGAAACTACAAAACTTGCTTAAGCTTTTCCAGCAAGTAGCTTAATTACGATAGGTTTTTTGTGATTGGAGTCCAACTGCAAACCTTTCCTTTACTAACTGATTGCCAAACCAAATAAGAATAGTAAAAAAAAATAATGATTAGCACCTCCTTCTGCTCATTATTTGTTTTAAGGGCTGAACTAAGATCAAACTTTACTAAAATGTTCCTGTTCGGAAAGTTAAATTAAGAGAGGGTTTTAGTGATTGGAGTTCAACTGCAAACCCTTTCCTTAACCAAACAAACTATTGACTTCCAAACCAAATAATAATTACACAAAAAATAATTGACTGGCAACCTCCCGTTCTGCTCATTATTTTCCACAGGGTTTCATTCCACTGCCTCCTTCTCTTGCTCCTTTTTATCATTTCATTTTCCTTTCCACTTTCTTCACTATCCTTCTCTTTCCTTTATAGGATTTTCAGCCAGTAAAGTGTCAAAACGAACTATCCTCTTGTTCTTGAAGAATTCCTAAAAATGATGCATTGCTATGAGAGGATCTCTTGGATCCATCCACAATATAAATTTTGGTTAATGGAAAAGATCTCCTGCTGCTAACTGCTCAATTGCAGAGCGCAGAGTTCCTTCCGGAAGAAGAGTGAACTTGTCAAATAAAGGGCTATGTAGTCCATGTATACTGTCACTAAAGCCTGAAACAGAACATCAGAATTTGTCAAATAGCTTTTCAATCCCAGTAGTGATAAAAACAAAATTTCTTCTTAAAGTTATTAGACATTTTAAAGCAAATAGGAACAGAGAAGAAAGAAAACATCAAATAAAGGTTATGTGCAATTCAAAACCAATTTCTTGGAGCTGAAGTCATCAGAAACAGATGGCTGACCAGGTGGAGAATTGGATCATTCATGGCTTAGAAGTCAGGGATTTGATCAGGAGAAGGGATACTGGACACTATTAGCTTCAGAAGCATTCATCCCAGTGCACTGCTAGGTTCCTTGTCAAATAATATTTAGATGCTCAAGGAAGCTAAGGTAACCTTAAACCACTTAAAAAGTCTCCAAAGAAGGTTAATAATGCCATTCAATAACAAGAAATATAAGTTTATGCTTGAGAACAAAAACAGCTGTTTTTAGAGCCACAAAAGTTGCAAAAGCAATGATCAATTTCTATTCTAGTTTATTTTCATTATGTTCTTATTAGTTTGCTACACAGGTATGTAAATTTTCAATAAATAGCGTCAATTAATGCAAATTTTTGCACAGGTTTTCCAGCATACAAGCTGCACCACTAATTGGTTAAGCATTCAACACCAACAAGTGACCAAGACAGAATTTTTCTCCTAACAATATTCAGTGGACACTTGACAAGAATTAAGAAAAATATCAATTAGAAGATTATAAGATGATCCAATACCAATTCTCCAAACTAACATCATGAGAATTGTATGGAAGATGGTAAGGAGAATTACTAATGAGATCTTGGGAGTGAAAGGGTTAAAAAGTACTGCTTAAACACCACTTTTTATAATACTTAATAAATTGATGATCAGGAGTAAGGAGTTATCTACATACCAGGGTAACTATAAGTGTAAATATCCAAGTATAGATGAAGAAGTACTCTCCACCCCACTTGATGATGTAAAGTAATGCAGCAAGTAAAGGAAGTGATATCACCAGCATGACAGCCAGCTTCTTCACAGTGTCCTTAAAGAAGAAGCCAAGAGTCTGTGGAGGAAGTTCCACAAAACAACTATTATTTCAACATCTTCATCAAATAGACATGTACAATAACCTTAAGCATAATAACATTTTTGAAAATAAAATTAGCAATATTCAGTATGGCTTTCAGAACTTTTCTTGTAGCAACTAAACATCCACAGAAACTTATATACCATATGACAATATGTGTAATCAATACACTATTACACAGTTATACATATTATCACACTGGCAATAAAGTGTGCATTTCACCAAGCTGACCTGATCAATATTTTTGGGAATAAAAGAAAAATATAATGGCTGGTAGCTCAGAGATTGTATAAATTAAATCAGTTTTAGAAAGAGTTTAGCCACAAGGACAGAATTTAAGTGTAACTGAATGCAAATTTTTATGCAGCTGAATGCAATTGAAAGTATAGCTACATATGTGCAAAGTCATAAGTCTTAGTAATGACTCTACACCATATCCTTGAAACCCTGACTGTTCTCATGCAACACTTTGCAACATTCTTTAACAAACCTGCTTGTTGAAGCCGTGTTTCTCTTCAATAACAAATGTACTATACAGGCTCCAAGGAAGATCTGTGATGGTACTGAAAAGCATCCCGACCAAAAGAAATGCCAATGACTGAGTGATCTGTCCCAAAAAAAAGACATTAACTATCAAATAACATTAATTTTGCATCAGTTTTTGTCAAAGACTGAATCCAAATGGAAGGAAAATTGTATAGCTAAGAGTTGATCTTCATCTTGATTTGCCCAAAAGGGCTAAAGAGCTCACAAGCCATGTGAGAGTCCATGCTGCCAAAGCATATCCTGGTTTCAGTAGCATGCTCCAATACCCTACAGTGAGTGGGCTAAGGCTAAGGCTAAGGCTCAAACCTTAGGATCCTGACTGAAGCACCCTTCACATTGTTCACCACATCTGTCCCCCTCCCTTCCAATGATTATAATTATACTAAATAATAATTTGATGATTCATAACCAAATGATTATAATTACACTCAATGATAATTTGACAATTCATCACTAAATGATCAATTATACAGATGTATGTGCTGTAAAGCCAGAGGAATCTAGTCATTATAATACAGATTACATTTTCTACAAGGATAGCTAATTATATATATATTTTTCATCACCTTTATGACTTAACACACCTCATAATCAGTTGAATAACCAAATTTGGAAATCAACAGTCCAGAAATTCTCCACAAAAAAGGTATTCCACCAAGCAGTAGGATAAGCTGAAAGGATACAATTATGAGTAAACAAATAAATAGATGAAAATTAACATGTACCACATTAAAGCAAGGAACTAAATATATACATTTTCAAATGACAATGTGTCCATTTTGTAAATGGCAATAACTAGGAATTTGGCACAAAATGCTCTCCTCTTCAAGCAATCTTAGTAGATTTGGTTTGACAGGAATAACTGCATGTAACTGGACTAGTTGAAATATTCACTGAGATTTCCATCTTTAAGTGGAAAGTACATGTATGTTTGTCCTCTTTACAGCAATATTAGTAGCCCGAGAAAATTTTTCACGCCTGTCTCAAAATTTGACAACATGATCTAAAATGACTGTCTACAAAGTTTAAACCCACAGTTCTCCATCTGAGCAAAAGACAGCCACCAAATCAAAAGTTAATTTTGAGCACTCATGAAATAAATATAGGCCCCCATTGTGGCATCTGGCTTTCTTTTTGTTCATTGCATAAAACTTTAGAATCAATGAACAGGTGAATTGAATAAATTCCTGATCAACTTTTGATGCAACATCAACTTCTACCTTTGTTTCAAAAGGAAAGAGAAGAAAATTTAAGAGGAGAATCCAGCTGCTCACCAGAGCTTCCTTAAAGCTTTGTTCCATGCAGCTCCTCAACTTAAATTAATATGATTGTAAACTCTATTGATGTATATATCTAACCGTTGTTTCTACTTGAGAATATGCTCCAGATACAAAACCAAATGAAGAGCGATCCAGCTGGTAAACCCGTGCTTTCTCAAATGACTCATGATCCAATGTATCTTTCAGCTCATCAGGAACATCCTTAGTGTACTTTAGAACTTTATGCTAATAAAAAAAAAGAGGAAAAATGATCATTAGTTGCATAATAGTTGAAAATAATTTTCCAGTTATCTTCATTGCCCCTTAAAAGAAACAAAAAGCTTCATCATCCATTTAGGCCAACTGATCTAACAATTATAATTTTCTTTCTCTGTTCTAAATACAGATCAACTCTAGGGACTCTTCAGGAGTCTCAAGAGAACAGAGTGAACCACTGGTTACAGTTTACTTAATTTCCTGCTCAAAAGTAAGTTTGGAAATTTTGGGAAGAGGGAAAATCAAGATGATTTTATCTCCTGCTAAAAATGTTGGATTTTCTTCTCGAAGATGGTTGTATCGTATGAGTATTTTTTTCATATTTTGAATTATTCATGTCTGTTTTAGTGAGTTTCACTTTTTACACAGAAACAGGGATAGAGGGGGATGTAATCTCTAGATATCCAGTGGCTTACATTCTGTGTTCTTTTAATATTTCGGTGTGATACTTTTGAGAGTATGAATGATATAGCCGACAACGAAGTTCTTAAAAGATACTTTTGGAATTTTTCAATACAACTGCATGTGGAAATTTACTGATTATACTGTCTTGATAAGTGAAAATTGGTTTTTAACTGAAAGTGAAATCGTTTAATGACATATTTCAGTTTTCGGAAGCTATTGCTTTCAAAATTTTACTGGATATAATGCAAATTAGACGAAATAACAGCACTGGGGTCAGGATAATTTTTAAATAAGGCGCTTATACAAATCTGCGGAACTAAAGCACATTGAAAAAACGAAATAGGGTACGGTTATGAAATTAAAAGTATGTACAACTCTCTTCAAGTACTTCTCTCTGGAAGTACGTCCAAAGATAACCTTGTCAAATAATACCTTAGCTAAAAAGATAATTACTTTCTATGTTTATCTAATGCCTTACCTGACGGTATGAGAGATAGTTTTCCCATAAATAAGTTAGCCACAAAAATCCGACCACAGCTAGAAGTACGTCCACCATTTTGGAAAAGAAAGTTAACAGCGCGATTATACGAAACAGTGTTTTACCATTAGAAATAATGCGTGGCTGCGCAGTTTTATCCCAGACTCCCTCAGCTGATCAGTAGTCAAAGGTCAAATTGTTGTTGTTTTGATTAGTTATGGCGACGATTCGATTAACTATAACTATAAGGTTTCAGCTCTTGACGCGGTTTTTGACATTCTAATGCGGTGCGTCAGCGCGTATTCTGTGTCAAAAGAAGAATTGTGGACTATTGTAGAGTAAAATATGGGTAATGGAGCTCAATCAAGGCCTGGAAACCCCACGAGTATACAGCCAGCTAATAATTTCATAAGATCACAACGAAGTTGTGATATGAACGGTTATGTCGCTAATGGTGGTGAGACGAATCACGGCATATGTCAACCCTACGATGGTGTTCAATCTCAGCATTTTGCATCACCTTTCATTAGAAATGAACCTTCATCTTATCATTCCGGTCCATATGACTCGGCTGATCATTTCGATGACTACGAAGTGGACATGAGTATCGAGCGTGCGGTTGCTCCGCATTCCCGATCATGTTCCCAATCGTATCGCGGGATGGACAGACCAGACGGGCCAGTTTATCGTTCAACTTCAAAAGGAGTTTATGAACAGTCAAAAATCGGGAATAGAAATCGATTAGCCGACCAGGCAGGAGGGATTTCAAATTCAACTTCTGATGACATTGTATTCGAGGTCTTTCATTGCCTAAAGACGGGAAAAGATTACAGTGTGATAAATTTGGAAGGTCAAAGGTATTTCGTCGACTCTTGGAATTCAGGTATATATCTCCGGGTAGCAACAGTGAGCATGTGTTTTCCTAAAGATTTTAGTGGTGAAAGTTAAGGGAATAGAGGGGAGGTGGGGCCAGAGGGGGAAGCCGTTGGGGTATGCTACAATGTTCATGATGCTTACTTGCCCGGACTTGTTTTAGGATCACTAAATCACTTTGCAGCCTAAAATGGAGATTATGTAATTTTTTTCAGTACTTGTTTCTAAATGATTTCCAAAGTAATAATAATAGTACACATGTTCTTGGGCATAAATGTCTTTTGGGCTCTTCTCAGGGCTCATTTTAACTTTTAAATTACTCTGAGTGGGGCTCAAAACATATGTGTGCACATAAGCATAGTTTGTCTTGTTTGTTTTATTATACCTCTAAGACCCATGAGAATGTGGAAAATCTGATAGGATTATAGCGGAACACAATATTCTCCTTTAAGTATTGTCTGAGAAAACAATTTTGAAATTACTTAGGGTCTGTATAGGTAGGCAAGTGGCCAAGTTTTTGAGAAGATCACTCACCTGACCAAACAAATATCAACATATTTACCCTAAGTGACATTTTATTGAGATGATGATGATCAGTATGTTCATTGACCCACTGACTTTCTATGTGATACATCAGGAAATATGAACCAATTAAGAAAGTTATCAATTAATCCTGTTATTTGTGGGGATACTCATTATAAAGGAGGATTGGAATGATCTGCTGTGCTCTGTTCTGCTCTTCATTGTAGCTAAAAGGAGTATCATTTCCTGTGGAAGGGGTACCTTTTGTTCCAATGTGTTGCATTCAGGGTAGAGCATCCTCATTGAAAAATTTTGTTGAGGCCTCTCTTGGCATATGATCTATCATATTCATCCAGGGTTGGTATAAACCAGGTATTGTGTGGATAAGGGGAGCCTCCAGGCAATAAACAGACCACTAGTTTTGTTAACCCCTTCAATTCCTAAGATCTGATTATTAATTCTCCCCTGTAGCTGCTACACATTTCCTTGTAAATTAGTTATGAGAACTTGGTGCTAGATCAAGATAGTAGCTTCTACCTGATGAGTTTGAATATTCTCATTACCTGTTTGCTGAAGAATGTATGGATATTGTAAGGAGAAGTTTTGTGTTAATCACTTCTGGGAGTTTAAGGGTTAATAATATGTATTCTGTTATTGCTTCTTACCTATAGGTAATGAGTTGCAGCCATTTCCTGAGGAGTGGTACCAACACGGTTACATAGAGAGTGACCAAAGACTAGAAACAGGAGAGTATGGATATGATGACACAGCTCATGGTGCTGCTATGCAGTCACAAAGTGCTTGGGTACCAAGATGGAAAGATGATCGCATGGGGTTGATGGAGCATCCATCTAGAGGTGCAGTGCTCTTTATTGTGATTACATGTATTGTTATGGGGAAACTTTTTGTTGTAGTATGATTGGCTAATTTTACATGCATTACTGTGCTTTTGAGGTATCAATGGTGTTTCAAGACGAGGGGTTGGGGGGGGGGGTCCAGAATCTTTCCTCACCCCTCATGCCTATCTAGCCTGTGGATCTAGTGGCCTGTTCATTTACGCTCATGGCGAGTGTGAATTTAAGAAAAGGGTTAAGGAGTCATCATAACTGTCAGTTCTCACTGGTAACTTATGACTTAACTGCATTAATGTACAAATTTGTTCTGAATCTTATTCTAGGACTATTGACTACGTACTTTGAAGAAACTAAGTTGAATGTACTAAGTGTTTACGACCAACATTCTGGCACATGGTTGAAGATGCCTCTGTCATGGGAGATGTATGTACCAGATGTAAAATCGCGTCTGGTGACCATTCAGGAGACATTTCCATATTGGACCGATACCTCTGAGATACTTGCGTTGTTGAGACAGTGTAATTATGATCTTGATGAGGTCCTTAACACTTACATGACGCTGTTTGAGGACGCGAATCCCACTGAAGAGAAGACTCCTTTGAAGCTTGCAAATAGCTCTGCGATTAGTAAAGAGCAAGCAGTGGAGATGGAAGGCTTGACGAAAAGAATTGGACAGCTAGAGGAGCAACTCCGAGATAAAGATTCTCAGTTGCAAGAGTCCCAAAGGAAGAATTTGGACTTACAAGAAAAGCTTAGATCAGCAGAAGAACTAGCAAGAAAACTTCAGATCAAAGGGACAAGTTTACAACGGGAGATTCAGCAGCTTAAATCTGCGCAAACACAACCTCAACAACCAGTTGTGGCAACGATTGCCGTGGCGACTCCTAAAGAGAAGAGGGTTTCTAAGGATACTTGTCTGAATATCAAGTCCTCAATTAAATTCTTTCCTGAGAAGTTAGCGGAATTGCGGAATTGTTTTTCAAGCGAAATGGATGGACTTTATTCAGTTTTAAATCAGGCGCAAGGGTCTTTGCGTAAGATGAAACAACAAAACCAAGGCTCTAGCAAGGAACTGATAGAACTGCGCGCCTTGTACCATAAAGAGGTACTCGAAAGAAAACTTTTGTACAATAAACTCCAAGAACTCCGCGGTAACATCAGAGTATTCTGTAGATGCAGATTTGATCCTAATGCAGATGATGTACTTAATTTCTCCACGGACCAAGACATAAGTTTGGTATCAGCAATGGGACAGAAAAAGTCCTTCAGATTTGACCGAGTTTTTTTTCCAACCAGTACTCAGGAAGAAGTCTTTCAAGACACTCTTCCTCTTATTACATCTTGTGTTGATGGGTACAATGTTTGTATCATGGCTTACGGTCAAACAGGTACGTGTTCTTAATGCAATCTTTAAAATTATTCCTTGAAGGCCACCGTTTCTCATCTGAGTGGCACAGGAGGGAACATAAAGTGCGTCATTGAATATTATTTATCTGGTGGTCTTTGAAAAGTTTTGCCCTCTGCACATTTTAACTCCTTAGTTTTTAAATATTTTTTCTCCCTCGATATCAGCCTACAGACGTCTTTGTTGTCGGAAACGAACACCGCTATTTAGGTGATAAAGATTTCTCAACTTTATTGCCAAATAATAGTCTGTTTCGTCTTTTTATCACAATGAGATTTTGGGCGACGTGACTTATTATCTCGGGCAACCTAACTCAAGTTTAGTTTCGGGCGAGATTACTTTTGGGAGACTTGACCAGATGTCGTTATATTTACCCCTCAGTGTAAGCGGTTCTTAATTTTTAGGTGTTGCAACGGTTCTACTTTTGTGGTAAATGAGCATCGACTTTACTTTCTTTTTAGGCTCAGGGAAAACGTACACAATGATGGGGACAAACGAAGATCCCGGAGTAAATATCAGATCGATTCTGGAACTCCTTCGGGTATGCGACGAACGAACCACCGTGGACTATACTATGTGTGTTTCTATGGTGGAAGTTTATAACGAAACAGTGAGGGATCTGCTCAGTGAGAGTGGAAGCTCACAACAACTGACCATTCAGATGAGGAACAAACAACTGGTCATTACTGATGTCACTGAAGCTAATGTCAAGTCTGCTGCAGATATCAAAGGCATCATGGAAAAGGGTAAACGTTTTTTCGATGTCTGACATTTGAGTTATCTTTACCTGTGCTATTCAAAAGGCGGTAAAAGGGAACTTTGAACGCTTTTTCCCAGTTGAAATCGATTTTCACATTGAGATCCATACATGACTGAAACTAACACTATCCATGTTGAAATTGCTTTAAGAATAGATTGAGACTGCGTAACCCTTAACACCTAATATCAGTGTGCACATTCTCCGCACTGTCCTGGCGCATATCCCAAGCTACTGACAGGAGAATTAGCTATTAACTTATCAATCAAGAGCTTCTTGGGGTAATGATCATTTCTTCTATTTTAGTGATCGTAACGCTTAATTCAGGGTAACGCGGAAAGGAGAAATTAAAATGCTAATCACTCTGAGGCGCTAATGGTTGAGTTTCCGAAAAGGAGTCCTGAGGTTCTTAGAAATGAGCCCAAGTGCTTCATATTTTCGTCAAAGGGGGGCAAAAATCAAATGTTTACGAGCAACTATCCAGCAGCAACTCTCTCTTTTTTTGTGTTTGCAATTTCAGGTGACTCGAACCGTTCAGTGGGTGCTACCAAAATGAACACAAACAGCTCCCGCTCCCATTTGTTACTCCTCTTGAAGCTTCATGGCACAGATCGCGTGACAAATGCCGTCACGCGCGGTACGCTGACCCTTGTAGACCTTGCTGGCTCAGAGAGGATCTCCAAAACTGAAGCCACAGGACAAAGGCTCGTGGAAGCAGCAGCTATCAACAAATCTCTTTCAGCGCTGGGTCAAGTATTTGCAGCGTTAAGAACGAATGCAATGCACGTACCTTACAGAAACTCTAAGTTGACTCAATTAATGCAGAGCTCTCTTGGGGGGGACGGTAAGGCGTGTTTGTTTGTTAATGTTAGCCCGCTCGCCAGTAACCTTAGCGAGACAGCGAGCACGTTACAGTTTGGATCAGCGGCTAAGCAAGTTGAACTTGGAAAGGCCAAACAGAACATTACCTAAGCACCAAAGAAAAAACTAACCGGATAAAATTAAGAGTTTAAATCAACAAGTACTGATTGACATCCAAATATCTATCGATCCTTGAGTGTTCTTAGACCCGCTTACCGAAGGTTTCAACGACTTCACGAGCCATGAGCCTTCTGATAATATCTTAATATTAGAGTAGGGCAGATCTTGGCTCAAAAATCAGTCAGTTCTGTTTTGTTTCCTTTTATTTACACTTTCCAAATTTCAAAACTCTTAGACCGGTTATTTACACGAGGTCCAACCCAAAACGCGGTTTTACGCAAGCAGTGAGTCTCAGGAATTTTCTTGAAGAGGGTTAATTTAATTTAATAAATTTCCTCTACTATTAGCTTCACAAAGATAAATATTCAGATAAAAGGTTTGGCTAAACTGAAGATGGCTTAGAACGTAGTTTTGTTAAACAACGGCTAAACTTTGTTTAAATAACAAGCCCTTAATGAACCGATCTTGAATTTAAACACAGCAAACAAAAAGCTGAGCCTTTCAGGGTCGGTAACTCCCGCAACTTTCTAGAAACGAGTCCTTGAAGGGGAATAACGAGCCAAACAGTTTTTATAGTTAAAAATTTATTTTCCTGCCGTTAACCCATTCACTCCCAAGATCTAAAGATAAACTCTCGCTACTGTCTGCCTTACATTTCTTATGATTTTAGCATTGAGAATTTTATGTTGAATCTAAAAATATTCTGCAATGTATATATTTTTGATCTTATCACCTCTCTGCTTAAAGACATATCGGCAGTGTTGGGGGAAATTTCTCATCGGTCACACCCAGGAGTGAAAGGGTTAATTTGGGAAGCAGGTGTATTTTTATTAAAAGCGTTTCGTGTTTTTATGATGTATTATTCCTTCTAAAAATTTATAGCGCGGATATTGATTTTTATAACAAACATCGAAAAGATTTGGATTCAACAATAATTTATTATTATCCGCCGCAAATATGACAAGATAAAAACTATATTTTACAACATAGAAAATTCCAGCAGGTTGAACTAAAGTAATCTTCATTACACGTAAATTTTACGTTATTCCTTTAAGGACTGAGTTGTCAACCAGTCTTGCTTGCCTCACTCTCTTCATTTCAATCACAGACGATTTCTTGTGTTGTAAAATCGCATCTGAACCATTGACAGTTTCGATCAGAACAAAGTTCAAATTCCTTTCGCCTGTAAAGGATCTGCTATTTAGCGAACATCTTAGGGATGCGCCAAATCTTTTTGGCTTCTTGTAATGTGTTCCATTGATTTGATTGGTCATTCTGATTACTTAAGTTTTCGAAAAGCGCTCTGCTGTTTTTGCATTGGTTTTGACTCCCCTTTGTAAAAGACAGTTCGTTAATCGCTTTAAATGTAAACACGACCGCATAACCCAGCCTTTTACAACGTTTAACGCGAGATAATTATGAATAAAACGGATGATAAAGTATTAAAATCTCCCTTTTCTTTTAACTTACGATGATATTAGTAAAAATCCTATTTACACTCTAGTTACCTTTTCAAGGTAGATGGTATCTTTGTTTCACTCTAAGAAATTACAGAGATTCGGAAAGGCAATTGGTTCCGAATTAGATAGAGCCATGAAGGCAAACTGACCAGAAAATTCAACGAAAAAAGAAAAAAAAAATGTAGAAAGAAGATACCCACGGGGCATTTGGTGCCCAACAGAACCAACCTTAACTCTTTACATCCTTACATGAGGATAAATATTCTCCATTCCGCCCTCTCTACATTTCCTATTGTACTGAAGAGGGGAATTTGTTAGATCATCGGGAACTTCTGAAGCTGAGGATCATGCATTTTGTTTTTTTTTCTCGTGATCTCTATGTTTAATTCAGGGTTGATGCTGAGAGAAGAAATTAGACGATACTCACTCTAATGGGTTAAGGGATTAATTATTCCAAAAGGACTCCTGATGTTATTTGCATGAGGAATGGAAAATAGCAAAGGAAAAAAGAGAGGCGGTCTTAAAAAAAAAGAGAAAAGAAAAAGAAAAAGAAAAGAAAGGAATGGAAGAATGATGGGGGATGAGAGGTAAAGGTTTGTCCCCCCAGAATTCCCTGCACGCTTGCTCTTATCCACCCTGAATTTCTGTACATTTTCTATCTTCTTGTCCAATCCCATGACTTTAAAAAAGAGAGCTTCAGCGTTATAGAAACAAGTGCCCTTCACAAATTTTACATATGATTATTTTCCCCATATTATTGTTATTACTATTGGTCAGTTGATAAAATGTTTTCCCTGCCAAGTTTTAGGAAAGTGTTTGGTTGGTATTAACTGGCATAATACACATCCAAAGTTTCAAACAGAGGTTCTGAGAAGTCCAGTGGGGGGTCGGGTAAGGCTTTGTCAAAGCCTTCTTTACCAACCAACCAGTAAGTAGTCACCAGTCCTTGCCTCTGTCAAATAGGGACAAAGAAAAGAAAAACACGATGTAAAAATATCGATAGGCCTTGTGCACGTTTACGTCGAAATACGCAATTTTACCGCTAAGCCTCGCTTTCAAGATGTGGACTGTTTATTCGGACACTATATTTAAAACAATACCCTCATGGAAACAATGGAGACACGTAACAAAGACTTGTGAATATTCTGGTGCAAACAAGGCTTGGGTGCGTACTCTAAGTAAATGACGCCAGCTATTGAAAGTACATTGAGAAGAACATTAGTTTGATTTATCAAACAAACAAAATTACAAACCGTAATTGGAGAGGGTTCAGTTAATTCGAAAGAAAAATGCTATATTCTTTTTACTCAGGTTTTCAAACGTTCCGAGCCTCCATCTGTGTTCGTTGCATTCGCAGCGCTGTTAGTGTGCGCCATGGATTGAAAACAGAAATTTCTTGAGCGTCATTTGTCTAACAGTTGGAGAACCGCGTCTCAGAGGGGCGGATAGAAAAATAAATTGCCTTTTTACGTTTAACTTAATTGACTGTTAAAGTGTCATCAAGCATGGAGAATAGTCCCTTTAGTCAGTTTCTTATATCACCTCCGAGATATTTTTTTTACCTTAATCTGGACCTGTCCCCTCTCCTCTAGATAAAAACCTCCAACTTCAACCAACCTCGAATGTGACTCGCTGCTCACGTGGATGCGCAAAGCTTGAGAAATGTATGAATAAAAGAATCATCATAAGAATATACAAATATTACCAAAACTTAAATACCTGCTTTAAACTTGGTCGATGCGTTTCTAAGATATTCAACCAAATAAGTTCACAGAAAAAGATCATTAACTCTATCGTTAAAGGCCAAAGGTCTAATTAATGTATCAGACCTTCCACGGCCAATTAGAGCACCTAAGGGTCAGAGTGATGGAACGCATAGAGCATGCGCAGTACTTACGCAGACAGGTGCTTTCCAGCTTAGATGCGATGTTGACCGTGTGACCATAAAGGCAAAACCGTGGCATGGTCACACCAACAACTGCCGCCACCACTGGACCTGTAAATCAAATCAAAATGAAAAGCAAGTTATACGTTCAAACCTATGTTGCTACATCGCGGCGTCAGTGCAGTTGCATGCGATACGGTTCAGCATAAGAGCGCTTTTCGATTGAGTGTCGTAAAAACCAAAACCAAAGTAATCACAACGGCCAATCAGAAGAAAGGGAAATACCTTTAAGAACCAATGAGAATTCAAAGCAAACAACCTGACCGCCTATGGCGTGGGAAGACTCTGATTGGTTGAGAACGTAGCGCGAGTTTTCTAGACCAACCACATAACGAAGTAAAGCAAAACCAAAGCAATACAGGATTATTTTCGACGCTGAATTGAAAATTGCTCTAAACAGCCAAGTTCAAGGAAAAAGGGACAAGGGATCACCTATGACTTCATGGAGAAAAACAATGCAGAAAGAAAATGATGACATGAAAAGGCGAACAACTAATCAAAGGTCCAGAAATCCTACCCGTGTTGATGCCAATTCGCAGTTGCAGTTGATGGTCTGGCAGATGTCGCACACGAAATACAGTCATGTGACTGAGAAGCTCTAGTGCCATGCTAGCAATTTCACTAGCATGTTTTATCCCATTCTTCTTAGGACAACCGCTGACAACAACGTAAGCATCACCAACTGTCTCCACCTGAAAAAAGATAAACTACCATTTCAATGTTTTTTAATACAGTCCCTATTTATTTTCACGAAACCCTCTAAAAGGTGGTGCTTCTTTCACGGCAAAGAAAAAACGCCGGAAAAACCTCCGGGTCTGGAGAGAGAGGCTGGGTTCGATATTACGGACTTTAAGGGAGAGAACAACAGCAAAACCACGTTTTACAAATTTCAGGTAAATTTTCTCAATGTGAGTTTACCTTGTATACGTCAAAACGACTGATAATTTCATCAAAGGACACATACAAATCATTCAAAAAGCCCACAATCTGCAAAGGGAAAAAGAGAGAATTATTAGCGTATTTGTTCATAGGTCTGTGTTCATCATAAATCCAGTGATTTTACTTATTGTTTCAAAGTAAACTTTGGCAAATATCTCTTCGAGGTTTCCGCACACTGAGGAGCTGCTTCCCATACGAGTCATAGAGAGACACCTTAATCATCAAGACCTTCCCAAAATAGTCCATTTTACAGCTGTGTGCTTGGTTGCCAAGCCTTTGAACAGGTGTGAGGCCAAGGTTGACCTTGTCATGATACAAACCTTGCTGCTTTCCAAATGCATATTACTTTGTTATCATGCTAACTAGATGCTGGTCTCCATCACAACAAGGTCACCTTCAGCCCACAACTGTGAAATGGCCTATTGGTACATAACTATGGCTGAACGCTACACCCGACCCAAGTCCCCATGATGTAAGTCACGTGATTTAATGCATAGAGACGTTAAGATTTATCAGCATCCATTGTGTAGTTCCATACCTCTAGCGGGGTACTCATGGAGGCCAGCTTAGTGAAGCCGACAATGTCACTGAAGAAGATGGTAACTTCCTCAAATCCCTCGGCCTGCACCGTGTTATCAGACTTCAATTGGTCCACTACCAAACTAAGAACGTGAAAAGAAAACTTTCAGGGCAGTTATCAATTGAGTGTCGAGAGAAATCCCGGTTTTTTTTAGCTTTGCTTCACTGCGTCATTTGATTGGATAAGAAACTTATGTCGTCTTTGTTCTGAATTAATTAGATACAAAATTTACTCCAATCGCGCTCAGTTTCTCACGTTTTTGTCGCGCTTGAGTAAGGTTTAGTGATTTCGTTTCAAGTTCTAATTGGCTGTTGGTGATAGTTGTGTTATTTCTCATTGGCTTTTGTGATATATTTGGGTTTACAAGATTCATTCAAAAAGTACGACATTCAATCGTTTAAACAACACTTTTCGTCTGAAGCAACTCTGTTCCATGACTGGTCCAGAAAAGTCGCAACACTTTTTGATCTCATTGTCCCTTCTCTATACGAAGTCTTTGCTTTTCTCTTACGACTGTCGTCGCATACGGCAAGCTAACTTTTAGTGTTTTTTTTTTCTACTTACGGTGGGAGCAATCGGTAGAGGATTTTCTCTGTTTTTTCTTTCTCCTCATTTAACTGCCTGGTTCGTTCCTCCACAAGCTGTTCCAAGTGATTAGCATGCTTCTCCATCATAGTAACCATGTTTTCTATGATGTTAGATCCTCTGAGGAAATAATTCGTGTCAGGTTTGATGTCAATGAAAATTATATGCGATGCAGGACTGATGCAGGGGTGTACCTAGGATTTCTGACAAAGTAGGGGAGGGGGGACCAAACTTAATGTCCTTATGACTTGTGCAGGCATTCCAGGTCTTTTCTTTATCACAATGAATCATTTTTCTTGGCAGTTGGAAGAGTCACGTTCATATTCGTTATTCCAAACGTATGTCTTAAAACGGTAAATATGATTAAAAAAAAATTATGTACTTCACTGAGATGTACCTGCCACTTTCTTTCTTGAGCCGCTCTACAATTCGGTAAAAATGCGGCCTTTCCTCGGGTTCGTCATTCCAGCAATCTACCATCAGCTCTATGTATTCCGGCTTCATTTCCATTGATGGAACATCAGGACGGAAAGGAGGATCCTCATGAGCCACAACACGGTGAATTATTACTGTTTAAGGGGAGGATTGCAAAAGGTGAATACGTAAATTGGGGCAGGACAATTTTCGGTTGCGATGTCTTTCTCCATGCAAGAGTGTAGACAGATACCGGTGAAATTTTAGGGAAAATTGACAAATCGCTGATGATTCTACCAGTGATTGACCAGCATCCCGTCTTTGGAATGCAGCAATACTCCCAGTCACTTAATGCGACTAAAAATTGGGGAAAGCTCCGTAAGAAAATAGGTAAAAATACCTCGGAAAACTTCACCAACCATTTCTATCCAACCCAGTTCACCCACCTTTAGGTTGTAGCATTTTTCTGCTGTAAGGCTCCGAACGAAAGGACATTTCTTGAAGTAGTATTCCATAGCTGTACACATCTCCTTTCTGGGAAAACCCCTCACGCTCCACCTTACTGATATTGATGTGCTCAGGTGCAGTCCACAAGAGATCTAACATGGCATAAGAAACGGTTGTACCCATAAACTAGATTCTTAGCCAATGTCTTTTATTAGGTTGGCCAGTGTCTTTTGTTGACCTACTATTACTGACAAAAGCTCTTAACATGCTTCAATTATCAGCCATACGTATGGTCTTTGTCTTAGTCTTTGCCTCGTTTATAGAAGTTGGTTGGAGAGGTCCAGTAGGTGAAGTATCGAATATTGACTTCTCGATTCAGAGGACTTAGAAGACGAAAACCTCTGATTAAGTTTACAAAATATGTTTTCGATTTTTCTGAGTAATAAATTAGCAGCTGTCTACGACCGAAGTGAATAACGATTCATATTCATGTATTGGTTGGCTACGGGCAGGGGAAGAAATAAAAAAAACCCACACTCTTTAAAACACTTCACAAGTGAAAAAATATGGGAACATTGTAGACTAAATTGCTGACTTTAATTCAAAATGATGTAAACACCAGTCGAACACAACATATCGATTCTGTAAAAATACGTCGACAGACTCCTCCAAACTCACGAGTGTGGCACAGATGCAAAGACGAGACTTACCATAATACATCTTGTGCAAACTCTTGGTATTCTCCTGTCCAGCTTTGAATTCATGCAAACCCCAGTCTGTGATCTTGACAACCCAGTGACTGTCAATCACGCATCGAGTCGAAGTCAGGTTGCCATGGAATTTGACAGAGGTGTTGTGAAGGTATTTCATGCCCTATAGCATAAAGTAAAGACTAATGATCCGTTAAAGGAAATATTTTCTTATCATTGCCACGACGACACAAAACAGTCGGCAAAATAGTGAATAATGGATGCTCTACTTAAATTATTTCCAAATCTGGATCACCTCTGAAAGTGACCTTCTGAAATTATCAGTATTGGTTCTGAGCCTCTCCTCCAATTTGTCAATTTTGATCTCTCGCCAATAATGAAAGTGAGGCTCACTTAGTTACGTCTGATGACTCAACAGAGTTTACTTTTGCTCTGATAAACTATCACAACTGATACTGTTGCTATGATAACCCATCAAAAACAATTTTGAGAAAAAGCCTCTTGATGCCGGTTAAAGAAGAACACAACCAAGATATTAGTTTTGTTACACTTATTGACTCCTCTCTATAAGAGACCAGTCATTATTCATTACAGAACCGTAAGGGGGAGGGGGAGGGGGAGGGGTGCAAGTGACACAACCAAAATCCTCCTCCACCCCCCCCCCCCCACCCTTCTTTTTCCTCCTTCCCCCAGGCGTTAAAACAAAGACCCGCTCCATAACTACAAAAATAGACCTCGATCGGATTACTTCGAAATGTGATGGGATCAAAATCGCAGTACAATAGTCCCTGGAGGGTGTTCCCCTGATTTTATCACCACATTTAAACTTCTTCTACAACACTTTTTTGGCATGATAGAAAAGAAAATAAATGATCTCATTACCGCCGCGATGTCGATGGCCATGGACAGTTTGAATCCATAGTCGATCTTATACTCATCGTTAGCCAAGACGTCCTAATCAAAATAAATGAACAACATTCCATGAAAAGCATGAATTTAACAATCAAGAGCTTCTTCAGTTGGTGATTATTTCCTTTATATTGAAGGGGTTAAAGGGTTAATGCCAATAAAACTGTATAAGTACTTACCTTTAAGCTTCCCTTTTTGCAGTACGACCAAACCATCATAATGTTGGGTGACTCGATGCACGCTCCAATGAAGGGGTTTAGGTTTTCATGGCTGATGTCCCGTACCTTAAAGAAAATGTTATTCAGTTACTGTGCATTACGACACCGTCGTAATGTAACGTGACTACATGGTGATAAACTAAGGTGTATAGATCAGAATATTAATTTTCACAAAAGAAAAAATAAAAAGTTGAATAAGTCATGAGTATAAATCCCGCTTCAGGCAGAAAAGGTGTTGACCGTTGTCTGTAGCTGTAACACCCCAGTTACCATATCATGATGAACTCATCACAGAAACACCTCACAAGTCTGCGATTTTTCACTTATATCTCTGAAACGTTAAGGGAAAATACAGTTCTTTGAATTTCTATCCGTGCTCTAAAACAACTTGTGCGACAGTGGATTTCTAAAGGCTTATATATTTACTAACCTGTTTGAGCTGAATAAGAATTTCTCGAGTCATGTGAACAGTTTTCTTGTTCAACCGCTTTATTGCTACAGTTCGACCCTTGAAAAAAAACGAAAAAGAAAATTCAAAGCTATCAGACCCAAATGATTCAACCACATTTCGAACTTCTATTTCTAGCTAAATATGGCACTCAAACACCTAACAGGCGCTACCTTCGCATTTTTCAATGATATCCACCGACTTTCACGTTTGCAAGGTCCCTCGTTCCTCTAATGTTCTTATGAACCACCTCCTCAGTGGCAGTTAATTGGCAGTCGATCTTCCATAGTCCCTCCCTTATACTCTTTTGGCAACGACTGATCCCTCGTTCGTTCCCTCTGGAAAACCATATGACCCCCCTAAATCCTCCATTACCCCCCCCCCCCCCCTTGCGAAAAATAACGACGGGTCCTTTGTATCAAAAGGTCTGGCTTGATGTATTGCCTTCCCTCTCCGTCACTTTGAGTAAATAGCTACTTTACCCACGAGACCGTCCCGGCTTCGTAATTTTCTTACTTGATAGTTTCCGATTGTGGTGAAGATTTGCTCTGTGTTTGCTGATGCGTTGGAGGCGGCTGTAGTTTGCTCCTCTTGAATCAGTGGACTGGTGAAAGGCTTGACGGCTTTGATCGTGTTCACGTTCAACTCTTCCTTGGTCTCTGTTTGCTGAAAGGTCAAGTTAGTGAAATGAAAGGTTACCCCTCTTTTGAAATCGTAGAATTCCATTTCCTTGACTTAACATCGAGAATTTAGTCGCGAAATACTTTGAAAACGACCAGGTAGTAAACGCTTTTTTTTTGTTGTTGTTTATTCAAATTTTATGACTTTCGAGGACTTACCGGTTACGGTCCCGCTTTTCTAGACCACTCTAACTCGAAAGATCAGACTGATCGTTCAACTATTAACCTTTTTTTTCCACTTTAAGTTCTCACTGGCTCTGTATGATATTTTGCTTTATCTTGATTGACTTCTGTGATTACTTTGGTTTTCGTTTTATGACACTCAATCGGAATGCAGTCTCTACATGCACTCGTCTAGTCTTTGAAAAATTTATATGTGCTTATTTACACCAATTTGTACGAGAAATCATTAGGTTACTTGTTAATAATTTACATGAAAAACGCATCACATGAAGTCAAGACGAACGAAATTTTGCCAGCACACGTACGGTATTTGTAATTTGGACTCATGTGACACGAAAAATGCACTCGTTTTCAGCCAATCCGACGCGCGTAATTTTTTCATGTATATTGTCAAAATGGTTACAACATGGAAACTCACTGGAAGGGGACGAACAGTCGATGGACTCCGCTTGAAAGTTGTCACTCCCTGTGACTGTGCTTCTCCTGATCCACTGTGATCTTGAATATGCAGATCATCATAACGAAGTTTCCATGACTTGTTCTGCGCCAGATCTGTTTCATAGCGAAGTTTCCTGCAAGCGAATAAGTTTACTCAAATTATATTTTGTCAGAGATAAAAAAAATTCTATTCTTGAGTTAAGTTTTTAGTTATTGAAGACTTTGCCTAAGAATATAGAGTTTCTCTTGTGTGATGAATCTGGGAGTTTCGCATGTGTGTTTGCTTAGTTCACTTCAGCGTCTTTCTCTACTAAGAGCATGCGTTAATAATTAAGGCGACTTCATGAAAACAAAGAGAATATCGTGATCTTTTGTGGAAACAAATCCATAATGCTCATGGAGAACTTGCAATGGATTATCCTTCCATCTAGGTGGGGGTTTGAGGTGTGGGGTTGGAGGGGGAGGGTTGGGGAGAGGATGCAATGCCGGAAATCGCTTCCTACTTTGGATACCAGGAACAGAGGCGTTACATGTGCGTTACTAGATTTCAGGGAGTCATCGTGTTAACTGTATATGCAGCATAGGAATCGTAATGTCGTGGGTTTAGAGAATAAATTACGTACCTGATGATGAGGAAAAACATAAGTGCTAACACCACGACACCAGCGGTAGACGCTCCAATGACTACATTGACCAACTGTTGAGTTGCTAGATTGAAAAGAGAGGAAAAATGAAGAATAATGTAAAGAAGATGATGTGTTCTTAAGCCTGGTGACTAAATCGAAAGATGATGTCGTTCAGTCAGACATACTGCAGATGTACTTGAAGTCATAGAGGTTTAATGTGAGTGTCGTAAGACCAAAAACAAAATAATTGCAAGAGGATTTTCACGAGGAACCAAGGAGTAAATCAAGCGAACTGCTAAAAGCTCGGAAACCGGCATGAGTGACACTGTGGAGATTGCTTCCACTTTAGGATCCGATTGCCAGGTGAGAGGGTGGCACCAGTTTTCTACGACTATCGCATGGGGAAGAAAAACGAAATATATGCAATCCGAGATTTCTTACAACTCTCGCAAGAGAATTTCTTTTGACCACGCTGATACGATATCAGCAAGTGAATGCATTCTTACCTTCTCTTCCTTGCTCGAGGCACAATTCTTTCTCCCATCCACACCTTGGCTTATCAAGAGGAGGATTTGTGCGTCCTCCTGCCCAGATCACTCTCACGTCTATCAAGTGAAGTCACATCAGCACGTTTCTTACTAACAACAGGAATTTCCTAAATAGCTTCTCTCCTCCCCACCCATCATCTAAGTAGATGTATGATGAAGATTTTAAATTGAATCTCGAGCCAAAATAAAATGCATTGGCTTTGGGTTTACATTGCTTCTTTGGGCCGTGTTGACACGAATGGCTAAAGCTCGATGTTTTAGGGAAGGAAATACTGAACACTAATTGCCTGAAGCGATTGGATTTAGTTACGTATCTGATTAGTTGAGAAGGTGGTGTGGATTACATGTGACGCTCAACTGAGAATAGATCTGTCTCGATGCGTCGGGGATTACCTCTTAAATTGAAGCCTCCAGTGGAGTGATTGTAATCAGCGATGTTCTGGAAACTTCCATTCACGTAATACTTGAGAGAATAATCTGGGTCACGATCACCCGATTCGTCGATTCGAACTGTCCCCGAGGCACCTGGTTTATCAAAAATGACCAAATTAAAATTGTTCAAAATCATAAAGAAACAAAGGAGCAATCTTGAATGCGAACTCGACAAAAGAACTCGGAAATTGATGTCTAAATTTTAAATTAAGCATCAAACAGTTGTAAACTGTTTAAAATGACTAGTTTATAATCTTTCTTTGTTTCCGAGGAGTTTCCTTAAATAATCTCAATTTCATGCACTCGACCCAGTTTCTTTCTTCCTCAAAGAATCTCGATTTCATACACTCGACCCAGTTTCTTTCTACCTCAAAGAATCTCGATTTCATGCACTCGACCCAGTTTCTTTCTTCCTCAAAGAATCTCGATTTCATGCACTCGACCCAGTTTCTTTCTACCTCAAAGAATCTCGATTTCGTGCACAAGTTCAAGTTCTATAACGCACAAGTTCCTTATTTCATATGGAACTCGGGCTATTTCAGTGTCAAACAAACACGAACCTTCAAATTCCATGTTGAGCATTCTGTGCACAATAGCTTGTCCATCTTTTTTGTCCCCTCCAGCTGCCAAGGTCTCATTCAGCGCAATGGCGTACAAATAAATAGCATCGTATATAGCTCCAGCGTACACCTCCACCTACACCGCAAAAGAACGCAGTTAGTGGATAAACCGTAGATGGGGATCCGGTGACTGCTCACGATCAAACACTATGGACTTGGAATAACAATCTTAATAGAGTGAGAGAACAAACAACTAAGGCGACCTGATCTGTAACATTTAAGAGAAAAATTTGTGATATGGTTTTTGTTTTCCTAACCCTTGATTCCTTAAAGTGACTAACAACCAATTTCTCTTTGTAACATCACTGTTGAAGCAAACTTCTGGGTCTCGAGAATAAAGGAAACGGTCGCCATTTAAAAAAAGCTCATGATTGTTTAACAAATTCTTCTTGTTAGTCTCAGGAGGAATGTATAGCGAACAGTATGGAGAATATACATGCTGATGTCAGGTTGTAAAGGGTTAATTGAAACATTTTTAGTTTAAACTCTTATTTCAATTGGTGTTTTAGATTAATTATTTTTTATTATCATCAATATTATTGCCATCGACAGTCTCTGCAATTCAGCGGACAGCATACCTCAGTTGAGTTGAAATGGTTTTTTTAAAATATACATGAGTCGGTGATAAAATATCAAAATTTTCTTTATAGTCTCTGAACACGTAAATTAATCATTTCTTCATGCTCCCGAAGCAAGTTCTCTAAGATTATCTCGTTTTCTGCCAATTTTTGGCCAATCTGTACCCTTCCATGATGGACCAACTACTAAACCTCGTTAGGCCCCAATCTGCCCTAATCTCCTCATACCTTTTCACTGTGATCAAGCTGAATTTCAAAGGGGTAGTCCTCGAGTTTCTCTTTAACCTCTTTCGTGAATTGTTGCCATAGTTCTGTGGTCGGCTCTCGAACATGAATGCTCAGAATTCCCCTGAACGCCAGCGCAGCCTCGGCATCTCTGCCGTCATTACCCATGAAGGTGTTGTTTCCAATGGCGGCAGAAGGCAACAGATTGACGGTCAGGAAAGCATAGTCTCCATTGAGCATATCCAGATCATGAGCGAACAGCATTAGAGCTCTTATATCGCCTCCGTAACACAGCATTATAAAGACTATGGCAGAGTAAAATACATCATGATGGCTTTTACGACTAACGGTTAACATTTTGGCCATTTGCGACACACGATTAACTACCTTTATTTGTGATTAAAAGGAAATATTTTACGGTTAACTTAGCTCATGGCTAACGGTGAAAATTTGTTTGTCCCACTGAGGCCCTTTTCAATGTCAGAAACTGGGAAAGCTTGTTCCATGCGCCGGTGCTGTTGCTTCTTATGGTTCTTAATGGTTCCATCTATCGTAGTTAATTATCTTTTAATTAGTCATGTTATTTATGTGCTAACGCTATGTGCTATCTTATGCAACATTAGCTGGGGCCAGTTTTCCTACTCTTTCCATTTTCTTTTTTTAAATTTGTTTTTGTTGTTTTTTCCAAATTCCCGATAGTCCCCAATTCATTTCGTCGTTCTGATTTACCCGCTGGAGTAAATTAACAGCTTTTGGTGGCATAGGTACTGGCTAAAACAAGAAAAACATATTTTGCAGAAAATGAATGGGCCACAAAAGATCTTATTTCTCGGGGACCTAAACAACGAAAAGAACGATTTCTTGTTAGCTTTTCCATCATAACAATGGATTGCTTTAAAAATTGCTGAAAAAGAGGAACAAAAAAGTAAAAAATGAGCCCTCTTCCTTTCTTTGAACCATTTTTTCACTTACTTCTGGCTGTTTCTTTAGCAAGCATCAACACGCTCTTGTACTCCTCTCGCTCGGTGACGAGTACATGCCCAGGATTGAGAGTGTGTATATAGCGAATGTCAATATCGTGCTGTAAAAATACCTTCATCAGGCCAGTCATGGCCAGTTGCCATATGCTCTCTGTAGACGCTATAATTCCAATACTTTTCCATTTGAAGTATCCAAGTACGGACATGAACAGGCCGCCCATTTTGGAGAAAGATCCCACCGTTCTGGCGAACGTCGAGTAAATGCTTTTCTCTGATAGCTTACTCGATTCACAGCCCCAGGATATCATAGGCAGATTCCACGACGCCGCTAAAATGGCAGCCGGTTCACAAATAATGTCGCATCCGTCTCCTATGATGGCGTCCACTCCAGAAATTCGAAACTCCACCGCTTGGTTCAGTCCTTCGGCGGCTAAGCACATGGAATCATTCCATAGAAACGTCATGTTGTACCCTAGGAGAAGAGTGGGATCTCTGTTGATTTTGTCCACTGCAATGGTAATAGCGGACGCCGATGTTTTGCCGATTGGCCAGTAACCGGTCATTGGTACCAAAACGCCAATTTTCACTTCTTTTACGTTCTCATCCGTGTTGTATTCACCGATGGCGCTCGATAGAAATAACCAAAACAAGCCTGCTGCGAAAACTTCAGAAAGGTAAATTCTCATTTTTTCTCGTGAATGAACAATTTTTTTTCTTCGCGAACAGAATCAATGTCGAAGAAGGCGTAAACCAGCTTTCAACTAAACGATATGGTTACTTCAAAGCTCGACCAAAAAATACGTAATTGCAGCCTTAATAAAAGCGGTCCTTTGTGATATTTTTTGACGTCACGTTGTCATGGTTTCATGCTCTAAGTTGCAGTTAGGTTTCTGTCTCATGCGTTACAAAGACCCACCGAATTTTTTTTAGCCAATCAGGTCGCTGGTACAGCTGTATTTTGACATAATCCTTACAAACTTATTTGTGTCGCATGATCCACATTATCTAAACCTGCCTTTGACATCAGGAGGAATCGAGAAAGCATAGCCTTGCGGCCCTCGTCAAGTTGTCCCGCACAAAGCAGGCTAGTTTCCTCGAAGATGAGTGGTGAGCAATATTTCTTTACAAACCCAGTGGCGGGGAGGGACCCGGAGAGCCCGAGCCCCCCTCATTTTGGGTTTAAGAAAAAAGAAAGAAAGAAAGAAAAAAAAAATTTCAGAAGGAAGAAAAGTCGGCCGGTCAAGCGACAACCCCCTCCCTTAGCTCAAGGTCTGGATCCGCCACTGAAACTGTCTATCAATGGGAATTTTGGCGTTTTTCTTGTAACATAGCACATTGACACCCCTCTCCCCCCCTAATATTGATGTTTTTCTTGGTTGGATCATTAAACAAAAGCTCGCCGCGTTACTTCCTTTACTCGAATGAACCTTTTCACCCCTAAGATCTCATCCAGTTAGTGATTCTCCTCACTGTCTGCCAAACAATTCTTATCACGTTAGTTTGGAGAATCTGATATTGGATCAACTATTAATCCTCTATCTGATATATATATATATATATATATATAAATATGTATATATTTCTTTTTCTCATCACTTGTCTTCTTGATATTGTAATGATATTGTAAGGTGAAATTCTCTCTTAGTCATTCATGGGAGTTAAAATGTTAAAGAGATAATTAAGAAATTTTCATTCTGAGATGAACTCCTTCGTCAATAATAACTCCCGTCTCTTTTTGTCTCCTTTAGAGTTCCGTAGGTTTGATTAAGCTTGATTCCTTCAGTAATTCGTCTTCAGGAATATTTGTTGGAACAACTTCACCGAATCCCAAAAAAACTGAGTATGCCTCTATTTGTTATTGTCATCTCGTCCTACGTGACTTGATTCTAGTTTTAGTCGTGCAATCCCCAAATTTTTGACAATCATGATACTTGTGAAATTTATTAGAACTTTACCATTCAGATCCCACACAATTCGCAAAAAAATTCTGTGTGCAATGTTCTGTCTGATCAGAAGGACCGGCTTTCTTCGGTTGTTGACCGGCCTAACACTCAGGGTTAGTAATATGCTGCATTTGCCGCTATGACATCTGCAAATGGTTAGATGATCTAGTCCTTTCAAGTTAGTACGTAAAATCGCCGTAGGTCCTCTCTACTGCATCTTCTCAGCAGTAATTAGTGGGTTAAGACCCCACACCCTTAGTGCAAGAAGTACTGAACATAGCTCCCGATTTTGTGGTCTGGCCTTGTTTCAAAAGATTGAAAAATTGAGGGCATCTGCAAATTCACTCTCTAAAATTGTCAACTGCTCGGTGCAGTCTGGCAAAAATCATCCGCAGTGTTGTAAAGCGCATTAGAGGTCAGGGTTGCCGACAGGGATAGAAAGAGGTAGAATGACACCAGTTACGGTACTTCACTATCCGGGAGATCAGAAACCGTGGTATAACATTTCTCTGGCCTTCCTATGAGAGACCTTTTGTATGTACTAGGATTTATATTTAGGACGGGCACGATCCAATTGAGAGTCATGATCTCTGATTGCTCCTGCAAAACAACTAGTGCCATCTAATCACCTTGACTATTTAACCACACACTTTTCTTGCGAAATAGGCCTTTAGTCAAGTCTTCATCGACTTGTTTCAAAAAATTACAAAATCTTCTGTTGTTCGCCACTGGTAATATCCTGGGTTGGCTTCAAGACTTCACTCAGTCGAAGGGCATCCATCAACACGCTAAGCTTGTCACTCACTGACAAGCCACACTTAGAAAGTCGTGTGGCCTCCCCTTGCGTTTGAGTTTCACGCGCGCCAGTTTCACACATTATCAACAGTCCCTCGTATTCTAGTCATGATAAGGACTGGCGAGACCGAAATATCTTTCCATTATGCTTTGTTATTGAGGTTACTAATTTGTTTTTCCATCTCGTTCAATAACTCTTTACAAACTAGAGCATGACGAGATGATTAGAGGGGGTATCATGCGCACGTTTTGAGAGATTCACCAAGGGCTATCCTCACGTGCCGCATGTGCGTGATCTTTTCCCATGTATTTACATCACAGCATCTTCACTTCCGTTTGACTGCATGGACAATACAGTCGGTGACAGAATGACCTTACTGTACTTTTTAAATAACTTATTAATATGGATGATCTTTGAAAGAAAAACAAAAGCAAAAGACAAATAATTAAGCTGAGTATCGTCTGACTTTTTTCCACACTAGTGCGCGAGACATCATTTAGGTATTTTTTTGGTTCAGTTTATCAAAACACGCTGTTTCCACACGCCGAGCGCAATCTGCTCTGAATATAACGTGTTTTCCCTTAATTGTCATAAGTTCATCAGCCATAGGCGTGTGGACGAGAACTCGCTCGCAATCATTATTCTTATGTCGAAGTAACTAAAGGTGGTTTCTTTTGTTCTCTACATTGAAGGGATATTGAGACATACATTCACACTGTGATCGATAAAGGGGGCATTTTAGAAATTATTGTACCCTATTGTGCTAGAGTTCAACTTTTGTCCCCTTAAATCTTGAACAAACAAGGCATTTCATAGCACTGGGCGCTGTGTGAGAGTTACAATGTACTTTGCTCGATGCATTTCGAAGTGTGTTATGTAAGTGAGCTTTCGTCCTCAAGTGAAACCTCACAAGAACCAACTGTTATATAAGCCGACACGAGAAAAAACACGTAATTTTAATAAAAGAAATCTTTTGACAATCTTCGAGGATAATGGGAGGTTTACTTCTCTAACTAGACATAAAAATTTTTGCATAACAGTTCAACGAATTAATTCTGCAAGATTACATAACCGTGAATATCGCGTGAGATGCTGCGTGCACATTATGTCCGGAGCCCCTCGCTAACGCTATCATTAATTTCTCTTTTCTAAAATTTATTATCATCAGCCTAAAAAAAAAAAAAAGAAAGAATTTACATGCGAACAGTAATGATTTAACGCTTGCCTTGAACGCGTTCAAGAGCGCCTGTAGGAAACATTTAACTTACTTGAATAACATTTGATTCTTGAATTTAAAAGTAACCAGACTTTCTCTCTGTAGAACAGAACGACTATATGGAAATTCACAACCGTGAGAAAATTCTAAGCAGATCCACATAAAAGAAATGAAAGACGTACGTTGTAGTCACTATTGGAGTCAAACGCAAGCTCAGGAGATAAGTCCATGTGGACGGTGAAGAAATCGGTTCCTTGAACCAGATAAAACCCTTTAAAGTTAATTCAAATAATAAATACTTCTCTGAGTTTTTCTTTTGGTCTTCCAGGCCTCAAATAAACAGTAAAACGAGGGGCTGAGTCGTTGAAGATTCGATTCCGTAGAGAGTTATTCATAAATTATGTAATCAGTAAAGGGCCAATTTTCAGGTTCTACGGTTCCATCGGTGTTCGGTGGAAGAGCAGAGCCCTACGACAAACCTCAGCTTGAATCTCCATTTTGACTAACTAAACAAAACAAGTAATTTGTCATTATGGCATCCTCTAAAACTTTTTGAGTGCGCTGTTTCGAGCAAGGAGAGGTTGCCTTGCATGAGCTTTTGTGGGAGTTTAGTACTGTTTCTACAACCTGTAGCACGGTGGGTTTTGTCTTCAAGTCTTGACCAATTCCCGAACATCTATGATCACTCCTTTCTGTACAACGATGTTCTAATTCGACAGCTTTATCATCAATCTGGACCATATCTGCGGCCGTTGATTCAAGCTTCCCAAATGGAGTTATCAACTCGACGTCTCGTAAAACTCCCATGAATTCGTCGATATCCATGTATTGATTGGCGTCGAGTTCTTGATCAATTTCTCTAATTTTCCCCGTGGTCATCTCATCGCCGACCTTTCGAAGTTCCAAATTATTCTCCATTCCTTGAGAGATCTACAGTGCGCTCAGAACAGACATCGACATCTACAACCTGTGCATCATGCAACAACAACGTAAACACCTACCTCACCACTCCACAGACGACGTTTTGTCACGTTTTTAGGCACGATTATATAACACTGGCACGCGCACGCGACCTTGATTGATTCGGAAGCCTGGGGGTTCCACGAGCGTGCGTTTCTCGAAGGATCCGAAAACTTTAAGGAGCAGTTTTCGGGTGATTTTCGCGGGTCCCTCTCTTGGCTGAGTGCGATTAACACTTCACGCACGTTGAACTCGATTGGGGAGAAGAACAGTTTGATTCGAACTTTTACAACGTGATAGTTGAGAAATGGGAAATCTAGCCCCATGCCATTCTAAAACAAAGCCGTAATTTTTAAAGGGCTATCCATGGTTTTTCCTAAATGTCTGCTCACTTTGCCATCGTGCCAACTCGCCGATAATTACTTGTCCGGATAATTAACTCGCCGAAGCCATTAGTCAACTTTCCGACAGCATTAGTTTTTTTTAACTCGTCAATATCTTCGGTCACTTCGCCAACATACCTTTTTTTCTGAGACTTAACCTTTAAAAAGAGCTAAATCCGAGATTGATATTCAGTCAGACTTCAGTCAGACTTCAGTCAATAGCTTCTTTGAACAAACAGCAAATGCAAACCTATTTTAATTTGTTAACTCAGTGAATTTCTGCCAGTTATCTAGAGTGAAACATAACAAATGTTTAGTGTTAGTTGTTTGATTTATTTAAAGCCATGAATTCTCATAACAAATGGCAGAAAATGAAAGAAAGTTATCATTACTGAATTTCACTGGATGTTTGACTGTGTAGTATGAGTAATGTTTGCATAAAGCTAGGATAGCCCTGAGAAGGAATGTTGTCAGTATTGGTGATTGACGTTTTGACAACCTGAATGGAAGTCATCATCAGAGTCAAGTGAAGAGTTGTTGTCAGTCAAGTGTTATAAGTTTGGTTTGTATTCACCCTTCAACCATGATCTGAAAGGTTCCTTGTTGTCTTAATTATTTAGCATTGCATATATTCACCTTGTTTACACTTATTCGAGCTGGATCCGATTTAACTTTGATTTAGAGCGTAATAATTAGTGTTAGCTAATTTTTTTATCAGAACATAACAAATTGTAACAAAAAATTAGTGGCAGCAAGTTGATTGAAGTTCTCGCGAGTTGACATTGAAAAATTTACCAGTGGTGTCCTTGAGTTGACTATAACGGTGTTGGTTAGTTGGTTGTCAGTGAGTTGAGACGTCAGGGAAGTGAATCGCAACCATCCAAGAAATGTATGCATGATGAAGTATTGGGTTACACAGGAATCACATCTGATTATGCTCTTCATGGAGAATCATTTTTTGTTTCTTACATCAGATAACAAAAAATTTGTTGGTTTTAAAAAAAGTTTGACCTTAAATTTGTAACTTAAATGAAACTTTTCTTTACATGTCACTTTTTTTTCACTTATTACACATACACAATACTCTGAAAACTTACAGCCACTTAGATAATGTTTAAGTAACTTCCAATAAACATAAGTATTTATAACTCAAACTTTTATTTGCAATCAAGTTACAATACTGTGACTTCTAAAGAATACCAGTACTTACAATTACTTGCAAGATGATTTCGCTTCTAATCTTTGAAATGTGTCAGTCAGTAAGAAAGAAATCTCAGTTTGAATGAAATACATATAAAAACATCATACCATGGCATGTGCTTGAACTCATTGCCATGCCTCAAAAAAACTCACTCATTTGCTGTGCCCATTCAATGGTTTTTTTGATGCATTGCAACTCGAGAATAAAAATCGTTCCTGTGCACTTTCTATGAAATAATCTCTATGAGTAACTGGGAAAACAACAAAATCATGAAATAAATACTGCTACAGTTTGCACATTACCTTTTCCCAGAAACACAAGAACACTCCATAAATATTCCTGGTGTTCATAGGTTATTAAGTTTCATGGTAAATCACTGTAAATCTTTCAAACAATAGACCACACTTTCTGTCAGTTTCTATCAAGAAAAGATTGTAAATCACTTGTCTCCACCTAGTGATTTATAAGTGTTCTCCCAAAAACCCAAGTGGATTATTACACTGCTGCAGTCTATTGTTTTAAAAAAAAACTTAAAACAGAAAACTGTATGTTTCAATTTTCTGTGGGTTAAATGGTGCAACAAACCATAGGTTTTTGACCAATCAGGGTGCTCATTCTATCTTAGTTACTATAAAATATTTATGGTATTTGATCTACTCTAACTAATTTAACCTAGCTCTATTTTATTTCAAATTCACCACTACATGGCTGTTAGCACCTTTTTGTAAGCTTATCATGTTGTCTCCTCGTCACTACTCCAAGAATCCTGATAAGGATTGTCAAGTTGTTTTGTATCACAGATACCAGCTTCTGTCACCTTCCTGTTTTCATCCTTAATACTACGGTTCATCTCAGGGAGCCAAACCAACACATTTGTGTCATTTGCTCCACTAAACAGAGTTTGAAAATGTGGATGAAATGCACAACAGTTAACATTGTTATAATGACCACTGAAAGTGGCAACATGTTTTCCTGTAACAAGTTGATACACTTCTATTTTGCTCCCTGAAGGAACAAATGCCACTTCGTTGGAAGTCCCACTGGATAGACAAAGCTTTACAGATTTCCGACTGGGATTGTGAACTCGACCAAAGTTAACCAGTGTGTTCTTTCCTGTGAATGTATCCCACAACCTTAACCGATCATCTGTTCCAAAAGTCAATAAGTATAATCCATCTGGTGAAAAGGAAATGGCATTTACATTGCCATTATGAGCCGTGTTTATTGTTGAGGATCTAGAACCAGCTTTGCCATTGTGCTGATCCAGTGAGAGTATACTTCCAACAGCTTTGCGCACATCCCACAAGAGCACCTTGTTGTCACAGCTACCTGTAGCTAAAAGATACTCATTTCTTGGTGACCACGCTAGAGAAACAACTGCCTCTGAATGCCCCTTTAGGATATGCATTGCAGAACCAGATTTCAAATCACAAAGATAAACTCTAGAGTCTTCACACGCTGTTGCAACTAAACAATGTCTTCTAGCATTCTTTGGCATTTGGTGTTGGTAAACAATGCCTTCAAGTTGAAAATTTTCGACAACTTCGAGAGCATTTGTGTCCCAAACTCGAAGCGTCGTATCGACTGAACTTGATATAAACATTCCTGTGTCATTCGGGTACCACTGTACAGTTTCCACGCTGAGTTTGTGGCTGTCTTTCAGTGTTCCGTCCACTTTGGCGACCGTCTGGCATTTAAAAACGTTTGAGTAGAAACAATCCTCTATATCATGAATAGCGATTCCGCCATTTGAACTCGAGGATAACAAGTATTTTCCCTCGCCTGTATCGATATCAATACATTTGATCCCCGTTTTGTGGACCAATTCAATCTCGCCATTTTGACTGAGTTTCAGAGATCGCACGCGTTTCGTTCGCTCAGCTTGGGAAAAGCGATAGGTAGGACACCTTGCTTGTTCTCTCTTGTAGAGAGACTGAAACATTTGATGTTGGGAAAGATCTTCAACAGGTCCTTGCCGAGTGAAAGCGAAAGTTGTTGAATAAGCAAAAATCAACCAGGCATTGTTGTGAGTATGGTGTGTGCCAGATAGGAACTGGGTGCGAAAAACAAATCACCATGGCAGACATGTGATGAACCAGCGCTTAATCTAATAGTAAGGATGCCTCTTTCTTGCAAGATCTGTGGTAATAAAGCAATTCTAAAGCGACCTAAAACGGTAAGGAAAAACGATTTTGTCAACCCAACTATGTTTCGAAATTTTAGAATGTGCCATCAACCGGCCGGTTTTCGCGACGAAAGTTGTCAGACGTGACAATGATTTTCATGCTAGCCGAATTTTTTAGTTCTGATGCGCACGATGATTACTCCGTGACGCTTTAGTTATTCTTATTCTATGATTATGTTTCCTTAAGCATTTAACCCCTAAGAGTGACCAGTATCTAATTTCTCCGTACTGTAATACTGCTGAATTACTGTATTACGGTCAAGAGAATAAAGGAAAAGTTCGCCAACCTAAGAAGATTTGAATGTCAAACGAATTTCCTTGTCAGGACCAAAGGAGATGAATACAGGAGAGTTTGAAGAATATGTATTCTGATTTCAGGGTGTAGAGGGTTAAGCTATTTCTTGCGTTGAAGTGGTAAAATTGTAACTTGAAGAAAAATGCTATTTACATGTATACTAAACACTTGAACTAGAAATTTGCTTTGAAATCAAATGAGATACTGGGATCTGGACAAAGTCAGGCTAGGAAAGAGGGATCTATTCAACTTCCCCTTCCATCTCCAATTAAGGGCGTTTTTTTTAGTGTATTAACCCCAGAAGTGATCAACTTGTAACTTCTCTTCACCTTTTAAATATCTTATCTGCAAAGAGGTCACTAAGAACTGTTTCCCAATCACGAAGGCAATTTCGTCCCAACACCTGCCAAGTCATCAGAATGACAGTGTATAATACATGGTTGTTTGTAATTCACAGTTTGTTTGTCATCCCATAATAGGGTGATGCTTTGTGCAAGGATTGTTTCTTTGTCACATTTGAGACAGAAGTCCACCACACAATAATCTCCAATAAGTTGTTTTCAAAAGGGCAAGTTGTTGCTATTGGTGCATCAGGCGGGAAAGGTACATGTAAAGCAATCAAACTCTGCAGTTTCATGTTGGTGGTATATTCTTTCAGCGGGTCTATTTCAAAGACCATAAAAAGCTGGCATAACTTAATGTCAAATGTTAAAAGTTCATGTTAAATAAACATTGGTGACAGTATGAGTAGCACTTAAATGTGAAGAGCAACACCTACTTGACTGGTTCTGTAAGATAGGCATTCTGACTGGAATAATATCCAACCATGGGAAACCAGTAATCAGTGAAAATTCGTAGTCTAAGGCTACCAGTACATAGAAGCAACAAGTCAAATACCGATAGTTTTTGTTTTCTGATCATTTATTAAATCAAAATATTGATTTTGCCATTTTTTCCACTTGAAATGTTGCCAAGATATTACTCTCAAGATGGTTAGTTATTATGGCCAAGTTTTTTTTCCTGATTTTTTGGACAAAGACAAAGCTGAAGTCAATAATAATGCCAGAAAAAAAAACAAGCAAATAACAAAAACAAGAAAAAAATAAACATACTAACATACTGTCACCTAAAAGTTAAAAAGTTTGTCAACAGGCCAGAAAAACTTTTTTTTATGGTGTCAAAGTAGTTCTTGGGTTGTCATTTATACCACAGGTTAAGTACCTTTTTTTCTGGCTCAAACAGCCTGCCATACAGTACTTAATAGTAAAGTTGAATGTAGGTTCTGTTGTGTTCTTTGCAGATTCTACTGTATTAGCATATGTGCTGAAAAAGCTCAACCAGGAATATGACTATGGATTAAAATTGATTTTATTGTCTGTGGATGAAGGAATAACTGGTTACAGAGATGACTCTTTGGAGGTAAGAACACATCAAATAAATGATTTGTATGTAAAACGCTGATTAAAAGGGAATGAAAAGTTAGAAAAATTGTTTACTCTTAGAAGGTGACGTGGGATACGATAATAAGTTTAACTCCTGACCTGTAAGTTGAAATTTTGTTTAGTTTATTTGAAGTTATCTATTGTTTGCAATTGTAAACTTGCCTACTCTATGTGACCAGGAAAAATCTCAATTTGTTATAGTAATGATAAATTAAACCCTTAAGCTTTAAGAGTGGCTATTATCAAATTTCTCCTTAAAATAATACTGCAGAATCATGTGAATGAAGGAAATGATTGCCAACCTGTAAGAAGCTTTGACGGTTACAAAAATTCTCCTTGTCGGCACCAAAGGAAATGTTTAGATATCAGTATGGAGAATATCAACACTGATGTTGGAGTGTTAACCCTTTACCTCTCAGTTCAAATTGATAATTCTCTTTACTGTCAACTATATATACAATTCTTATAATGTTGGTTTGGAGAATTTAGTATTGGATCAACTAATTATCCCCAAATTGATATTTTTCTTTATCCTCATCACTTATCTGGTTGATATTGTATTGATATTGTAAGGAGAATTTCTGTCTTGGTCACTCACGGGAGTTACAGGGTTAAGGGTTAAGCTTGTCAGGTAATCTTACTATTGTATGTGGGGTCCATAACTTTTTACATGCACCTGATATTAAAGATTGATTCATGACATATAATAGTTCAAAAAAGGGAGTAAACAATGGTCTTTTTAATTAAAATTTGGTTTTTATTAGACAGTCAAGAGAAATGAAATGCAGTATGAACTGCCATTGAAGATTGTCTCTTATGAGGTGAGAAGGGCTTACATTGTAATCCTTACTGGTTTTGTTTTTCTTTTTTTTTTTTAATCATTACTGGTACAGTTTGTTTCATTAGTACATGTATGTTAATTAAGCTAGTCAGTGCTTTTTTTTTTTTTTTTAAGACATTGATAATATTTTCCTGACAAATAAATTTAGAATCCTTTGAACCCCTACTAGTGACTGGCTTCTTATTTCTCCTTACATTGTCATCCTTGAATCAAATGTAAAGGTCATGAGAGTAAAGGAAATGATCCCCAGTTTAAGAAGCTTCTGATTGTTAAACAAATTCTCCTTGTCAGTACTATTGGAAATTTATTGATGACAGTATGGAGAATATGACCATAGGCAAATTAAATTCATAAAAGTCTGCTTCTTCACAGTGTGAGGGCACAGGACTTTGATTTGCAGTGGGAGAAATCTAATACTTCCCATTTGCCATGGCATCAACCATTGATCTTATGACTTGTGTCTGTAATTCTTAGTTAATTAAGCTGCAAAAAAAAAACCCTTCACGTTCATGTGTTTATGGTTGATTAAGAACAGTAAAGGTTGTAAAGAGTATTTAATGTCCATCATTGTTAGGAACTCTATGGCTGGACCATGGATGCTATTGTCAAACAGATTGGACTAAAAAATAACTGTGAGTATGGATTTCTTTTTTGAATATTATTATCATTACTGCAGAACAATGAATCATAAAGTTGACAATATTGATGAGTGCTGTTTCTAGAAATGATACTTTGAAAGTTGCTGTTGGCTGAAAGGCTGATTCTTGGATTAATACAGTCAACTTGCTGTAAATGATATTCTTACAAGAAGCTCCTAAACTCTTAAACTCCCAAGATCTGATTTTCAACTCTCTCGTCTAGCTGCTACACATTTCCTGGTAAATTAGTTACAAGCATTTGGTGTTAGATTAAGATAACAACTTCTACCTGATCAGTTTGAGTGTTCTCATGGACAATCCTGTGGACAATCTATGGATATCATTAGGAGAAGATATATGTTTATCACAACTGGGAGTTAAAAGGTTAAATAAATATATATTTTTATTGTGCCATAACAGTGACTGTCACTTTAAAGCTTCCTCACTTTTGTGGCTTGCTGCATGTTCATAGCTTGCATTTTATGTTATCTATTGAATCCTTAGATGTCAAGATTATAAGAATATGTTCTCAAAATTTTGGTTTCAAGGTTATAAATCTTTTGTGTTGTTGTTGTTGTTTTTTTAACTTGAATTAATGCAGGTACATTTTGTGGAGTTTTTAGACGCCAGGCTCTTGACAGAGGAGCAATGGCCTTAAAGGTTGATAAAATAGTGACAGGTAAGAAGTGTCTCTCTTGTATATGTAAATTCATAACTACAAATTACTCTGCTGAAGCCTGATGGGAAAATTTTTCTCCAAAACAATATTTATTAGCTCAGAAACCTTGATTTCTATTACATAATCTATATGTTATGTGTAGAAGTGGTGTGCAGTTGACTTGTTTTTGTTCTTTTCATTTTATTAAATTGTATTCCACTACATACATGTAAGCGTTTCAAACAGTGCATACTTACATGTGTGGAACTCTTCATTTAGGCTGACTTTTAAGGGCTTTCCTGAAATGATAACAAGTTTCTTAACTTTGATTTTGCAGGTCATAATGCAGATGATATAGCAGAAACAGTTATTATGAATAGTAAGTAAGGAAAAACATTTTGTTTAAGTGTCAGACTTGTTACTTCATTTAAACATTGTTTTGTGAATTTATTTTTGTGAAGATTAAGAGGATGGATGCTAATTGTGTAAAATTTCACTTTTATTTTAGTTTTACGAGGGGACATAGCTCGACTGAGAAGATGTACTGCTATAATCACTGTAAAACTACATGCTTCTTTATCTATTTAACTAGCATCACAATATGAATGTTTTTTTCTCTTGGTTTAATCATTATGTATGGTATTTCCTTATATAAATGCGCAAGTGTCTTTTTGAAATTTTGGCCAAAAGGGGAAGCACTTACTGGAAGGAGGGGGTTAATCAATGGGTGCCCTTATTATTCTCCTGTACTGATTTCACTGTTGTTGAAGCTTAAAAAGATAGTTAAAGTGGCAATGGAAACAGGTTTTCCTTGTTTCTCCACTATTTAAGAAAGTGAGGGGGATGCTAGTTTGAAATTATGGCTTAGGGGGACTGGATACTTATTCAGAGTGTGGGTGCCTATTTGAAGAAATACAGCATGTGTATAAGTCTAAAAAAGCTTTCTATTCTATTGAACTTAGGGTACAGAAGGCTTATTACCACGCTGCAAACCATTCAAGTATACTTATGAGAAGGAAATAGTAATGTTAGTATGACTCTTTTTAAGTGTGTCTTTGCACAATGTTACTGAAGAAGGAAAAGGAGATGCACACTTTGATATTGATATTGACAACAAACATCAGGAACTAAACATGCAAACGATTTACATCTTCGATGCTAATTATGCTCTCTTTGTAAGATTAAAAAAGTCTGCACTTGAGCCAAGTGGCCCACCCAGCCAGAGCTTATCCCAGCTTATCATCAGGCTTCCCTTACAATTTGCTAGTACCCATTTATACACCTGACTCTCCTGGGAGGAGGGATGTACTATGAAAGTTAAGAGTTTTGCCCAAGAATACAACACAATGACCCAGCCATGTCATGAACCTAGACCTCTGGACCTGGAGTCCAGCACACTAACAATGTAGGCCACAGCATCTCTCACATTCTGTAAAATAGGAAGCAAACATTCCAACAACACTGTACTTAATGGCTAGCCTTGCTCTGGTCAGTGGAGATGAGTGTATGAGCAGCAGAGAGGAAATTGGCTTTTTTTTTTTTTTCAAATGAGTGTTCCCCTCATTGTCTCTCTCACTTGCCAACTTCAAAGTGAACTCAATAATTAACTGGTGAGTATTTTATCCTTTGTGTTAACTGCAAGTTCCTATTAACTTTCTACTTTAATGACATTTTTGTAGGTATGCATACTTCAAAAAGCTGGATTACTTTTCTACAGAGTGTATTTATTCTCCAAATGCCTACAGGTAAGCATGTGCTGTCATATTCTCTGTGAGTGATGTACAGTAAGAAGTACTGTCAGTTAAGTTAATGTTTAGTAGACAGACTCAAGTTGTAAGCAGATTGTTACAATTTAAGGCTGTTGTGGAATGTTCCCCCAAGAGCTTTCATGCACTTGACCCTTTCCTTGGGATTAAAACCTGAATTTGACTCCTAACTATTTTTTTGTTTCAAGAAGAAATGTTATCAATAAGAGGGTCATTCTAGTTAATTACTGTATTCATGAGAGTTTTTGGGACACAATAAGCCCCAATCTAGATTTAACGGCCATCAATGGTAATGTACCAATTTGTAATTAGCTATTATCTTAAGTAAGGCTTTGAAAACATGGTGATGTTTTTGTGGGGAGGAGGGGAATTATTTGCCAGACCTGTGTACCAACTAAATGTGGATCATTTATTACAGGGGTCATGCCAGAACATATCTTAAAGATCTGGAGAAAATACGTCCAAGTTCAATCTTGGGTGAGTTAGTAATGAATTTGAGTTCAGTAATTTATGCATACATTTTAAATGGCCTCGAAATGGGAAATAAATCACCATCAAAATGTGTATATCAAAATGATTGTGTTTGGCTGCAAGCATGTCATGAAACTAGGAGTAGATCTTCCAAGAGAGATAATAATAATTGGGTATTAGTAGACTGAGAGTGAATTCTGGGATATTCAAGGGTATTGGACCAATAGGATATGTAATACTTTCAAGCTGAATGAAATAACAAGAAGACACAACCAAATGAAATAGAGTATTTACTTTGTACTTCGGGATCCATTAAAAACAATACTACATGGGCTTCACCAAATATACAGAACAGTGTTTCTGCCTTATTTTCAGTACAACAGGTAAAAAAAATGTTCAAATTTGAAGAGCAATTCTTTTACCTGTTAATTATCAAGAATTACGAGCAATTTTAAATTGTAATAAGAGGTACTACAGGAAGTAAATTTTACCAGATATGGCCTGAAAAGGAGAATACTGACAGAGCGGGGAAGCAAAGTTGAGTTATTTGATGATTGTGAACATTGGACTATTGTTAGGAATTCTTTGGATTAAGAATACATCAGACTCTCTTGATGTCATCTTATTTATTTTTATCAGACATAATTCACTCTGGAGAGAGCTTGTATGTGAAAAAAGATGTAAAGATGCCAGTACAAGGTATTACTTTTATAAAAGAAATTGTGATTTTACATTCTGGTACAGTACAAAACAGCACTGACCAGTGTGATACTGTACTCAATTTTATACCACCAGTAGACTCAAGGTAACAAAACCAGGATGAGCTCTAACAGCATCAGTTATTTAGGATGTTTAAAGACTTCACTCTTTTAGGTGTCCTTAGGGAGGTATTGTGTGTTGGAGCTTTATCTAATAAGGCTACTACTGCACATAGATTTTATTTATACCTGGTGGTACATGTAGGTTTCTGTTTGTGTGAGCAAGCACCAGAAAAAGTTAAATCCATTGGATAACTTTCATTTGTTTTAGGTTTTTGTAAGAGATGTGGATATATATCAAGTCAACCATTGTGCAAAGCATGTGTGCTGCTAGAAGGACTCAACAAGGGATTACCTAAGTAAAGAGTACTAGTCACATTACTTGAAGAAGGTTTAGCAGGAAAAAAGTTATTGAAGGGTTAATACTACATCAGGATTTGTTTTTAGAGGAGTTTTCACAAAAATGTCCTGTTTTCTGACAATACAGCCAAGGTGTTGAATTAACCTACACAGAAGTGGAGATAAGGCTTATTCATTTGGTAAATTAATAGCACCTTACAGTCATGTGAAATCTAATATCTTAACAAGCAATGTTAATGCAAGATGGAGGTAGAGGCAGTATGATTCTCACATTCATAGACCAAGATCTTCAGAAAACATGCAGAATACCTATTATTTCTCAAATGTGTTCAAAATCCGTTAAGGGCTTTGGAGGCCTCAGTAAAATTTTTAACTTTGCAAAACATAAGAACACCCCCCTTTCTTATGTCCAATGTTTATATTTCACCTCCCTTTCTAATGTCCAAGATATATATTTCTTCTTAGGCTGGGAATTGGAAAAACAACCAAAGCTCAGGTAACTGTGATGATTTTTCAGTATTTCATAATTTAACTGACTCCTGTTGATAATGTTAAAGTGATGAACTAAACTACTGGTAAAAGTATACTTTTAGACCAAAAGTGTCAGGTGAGACTGAAATTGATTTCATCATCTGCTACCACTTTAATTTGGATTTTAATCTGTTTCTGTTGTTGTTGTGTTTTTTTTACTTTCACTCTCCCACTGCAGTACTCCTTTTTTGTGCTTTTATATTTTTGTCTTATGAGTAAGTATGAATTACCAGTCAATTTACTTGTACTTTATTCAGATTGAGGTCTTAAGCAGTGCTCATTGTGGGGCAGATTCAAACTCTGGAAGAGAAGACAGCAGCACAAGCACATCTCTGGAATTTTGATCTGACTTTCATAATAAATTATACTTGAATTCAAAGCTTGCAGCAAGTTCTTATTTCTTTATTGTACATGGGGCACTTGGTAAAACAAAAATTTTTTCGTTTTGATAGTTTTTGACAAGTCAAAACCAAAATACATTGATCCAAGTGATTATTTTTATCTGCAGCAGAGATATTGCAGTTGGTATTACCTGATACTGTATCACCAAGGTTCTGCTGCTATCACCCTCCAAGGTTTTTGACGTTTACTTTTTTAACATTTTCAGTCTAAGATAGACCGACGAGCTTATTCACCTAAAAAATAAGTTCAATTTTTCTCATTTCTAACACCACCATGCATGCAAAACTGAAGCTATAGGCAGCCTCAGCTTTCAAGAATCATCCTTTTGTATCCAATTCGAAACGGACTTTTCTCCACCAAACGCTAGAATCAGTGAATTGACCACAGGGTATCCACTATCACATTGATAAAGCAAGTTTGACAGAAACTGTCGAGGAATAGGCTTTTCCAACCATAACTCTTGTACGAAAAGAGACACCAGTTCATGGACAACAAGGTCTGTGGGAAAAAAATATTATCAAACATGAAGTGAATAATGACTCTAATTCACCGTTTTGCAGGGAGACGTTTACTTTAATCAGGTGCGATTTTAAATATTCACGAAATCGTGATACAAAACCAGTTACACTTTTTAGCTGGGTTGCTTGGTCGGCGTGAAAAACGTAGGAGACAGAGGAGGCTTAGGCAAATGCGAAGTATGATCGTTTTTCCTCACGATCGTGTTTGGCGCTGAAGTTTCTCAACTTTTACCTCGTACTGAAGTCGTTAATGACTCATTGAAAAACAGACGCATGACAACACGGAACTTCTGTGTTTTAAGTTGAGTAAAGAGAGTCAAGTTTCGGGGAGGTTCTTTAAGCCTAGGCCAAGAATATTTAAACAGCTCGGGAGAACCAGAAATAAGGTATTTTACACATATTCAACACAATTAATGGGTAATATTGACCCGAAAGTCAGGTACATATATATCTTGAATCTAATTTTTCGTAAGCTTAGAACACAGGTCGTACTCCGACCCAGAGGCTGTTTTGTAAAACAGCCTGATATCTTCACCGTAGATTGAATTTTTTTCCACGCCTTATTTTCAATACTGCTTAGGTAGTGTTCATTTCTGCGAAGATCGCTTTCATATTCAATACACCACTCGTTACTTTATGAGATAACGGGTGTTAGATAAATATCATACCTTGATCTTGATGATCACGGTCCTCCAAGTCACTGCAAGGATCGGGAAACAAAGGAAAAATCACTTCTTTGAGCTCTTTAATTATGTTATTGTAAGGCTCTTTGGATACAAGCTGGAAAACTGTCGGCTGTGGTGAACTTTCTTCCTTACCCTGTAGTTTGACTCGCTGCACAGCAGCAAGTAGAACGAGACAAATCATGTTGAGTTCCTTCATCACTGTCAAAAGAGAGCTCTTAGGATCATCCCGTCTGAGATCACCGATTTGTACGGAGCTCTTTCTGTTTGTGGGTGGAACTACTCTAAAAAGCTGCAAGATAAGCTTGACTTCCGATTTCTCTGTCACCAATAGATCTTGAAGCGTAAGATCTTCCACAAGACATTTTTTAAACCAGCGCAGCAGCGAAGGAATGCAATTTATTCTTTGGTCCTCGCCTACCAGAGGAGTTTCAAAGTTCAAGACTTTTCTTTGACATTGCGCTAATCCAAAGTGCCAGATTAGACGAACAGTGAGATGTGTTTCCACGCCAGACGGTTTCCATATTAAGAGCACTGCTAGCAATGAAGAGAGACTTTCTGTTTCGAGATTAGCACGCCCTTGCTCGGGAGGTGCATTTGTAGTTTTTAGAACCCCGTCACACTTTCCAGACAGGTTCAAAGTTGTAAGCAATTGATTCAGCATCACCTTTTCTTGAAATGTTTCACACCACAAGCGCAACAAGCTAATAATACGGTCATATGACAAGCCAGAAGGTTTCCCATTGGTTTTCAGGCAGGTCAAAACGGACGCCAGAAGGCGTAAATAACGACAGATACAATTCACACTTGAACACGATCTGAAAATTGAGCAAAGTATGAGTTACGAAATAAATTAAAATGTTGCTGGTTAGATTACGAATGTCACTAGAGGTTCTTATTAGGCCCTTCTCTATTTTCATGATTTTATAGAGGTCGCCGTTTTAAGAGTTTCATTTGCTCAAACCTTTTGGCCTTTTTATCAGCGCAAGGTTCGCATTTGTGAGTGTTTTCTGATTATCAGAAGTCATCTTTAATTACAAGCCTTAGTTCTTTCAGTTTGATTGTCATATGCTCTTTACTGTAAACAAAAGGAAGGGAATGACTGTAGAGAGAAAAGGCCGCGATGATTTCGCGTTATTTCTGCGTGCTTTTGCAGAAGAAGCCAAAGGCATTTTGAACGATCCTCAGCTTTTGAACCATTTTAAGCCTTTTTTGGAACAACAGAAACGAATGGCTTCTAAAAGACGCATGGGCAATGATTGATATTTAGTTTACGATGAAGATAGTATTACCCTTCTGCAGGCCGGGTAATTTATGGCGTGATCATAAAACCTTCGATTTCAGTTTTGTGATATGAGTTAATAAATAGTCTCAATCAGTCACAATTTTTGTCTTTACCTGAGTTGCTCGAGAAGGGTCCAGCACACTAATGAGCATTCTGGAGCTAAGTTTGGAGGCAGTCGAGGTTTCTCCTCCTTGGCCACATGTCCACTCTCTTTGTCAGGAGACTGTAATGTAAACCAAAGGGTGTGTAACAAGTCCAGACTTGTCTGAAGTCTTGCAGAACTATTAAGGGAAACAGAATATTTTTCGTTACAAAGATAAAAGAAGAAGATGAAAACCGTCAAAGTCTTATGAGCCATGTAATCCATCCTATGTTTTCCACATGCACGGTTGCGGGTATCTACAAAATCGAAGCAGAATGGCAAAGGATAACAAAAATCTGGTGTATATGACTTTCGTTTCAAATGTCCTTTAAATTGCTGAAATTAAAAAAATGAAAGATTCGCAATAAATTGACTCCAGCGGCCTTGACTTCATTCGCAAAGACGTTGAACTTAAACGAAAACAAACTTAGCTTTGTCCGGCATACCTTCTTGTTAAAACTCAGTTGTCACTGCCGAGTTTGTAACCACGACGCACCACTTCCTACCTAAGACTCCATGTCCACGACCCACGGTAATTTGAGTTACTCCTTCTCCCGAACAAAGAGTTGAGTTCCAACCACTGTAACACCGTATCTCCCACAAATATCAAAGAGCTCTTCAAATTGCATAGTTTACGTACTTTCGACAAGTTTTCTCGAAGTTTTCACAAAAACAAAAAAAAAAAAACACATAACCCCATCAGTTCTGTTTCGTCTTCACTCTGTTCAAAGTGTTAAATCAAAATTGAAGGCTGAGGAAATGAGCCATTTCGGAAGGTAAAGCGATCTCCTTTCTCAAAACAACAAACTATAAATTCTCCCAACCGTCTGCCATTTGTTTCTCACAATTTTAGATCGGGGTATTTGGTGCTAAACCAAACATTGCTGTTTTATATATTTTTTTCATTTTTCATTACCTTTCTGCTAAAGAATGCAATACAAGGCAAACCGTAAACTAAAGATAGGAATACCTCTTATAACACAGAGAGTGAATCCAGGCGACGATGCCATAGTTTTTGGTGAGATCATATGCAGCCGGTTGTATCTTCAGAGCTGAGAGCAACAACTGAGTGACTAACGTCTACACGAATAAACGACAACATTCCATTAAAAATTTTTACCATCTATATTCCGAGTTTACAAATTTTGTGACGCGTTTGTCCTTAGCTTATGTGATAAACATGTCCCAGATTCTCTAGCAACTCATCTCCGTTATTTAAAAATTAGTTCAAATATGGGGTAAATTACATATTTGTAGATATGTCCAAAGTTCGCTGAGTAAAAAACTTAAATAAGCATTTCCTAACATTCTACTACACAAAGGTGATAGAAAATGGAAAGCTATCAATTTCATAAGAGCTTTTAAACCTGGGCTAAAGATTTACATTCATTTTTTCAAATCCAGTAAGTCTTTTGATGTCTCTTTACACGAATATTCTCACCTGTGAGCGATGATCACTGACCGGTGAATCGTGATAGCTCAGTGCCAGCTCTATCACGTGACGCCGTTTGTAAAGATAGTAATCAGGGCTGTCCTTCATACCATCCACCAGGAGCTGTAGCATCCAGGATCGCTCGGTCGCGTGCTAGAGAACGAAGAATGGATACTACCTTAATAAGAAAGCGACTATTTACATGTGGTACTCAGCTTAGTCCGTTTGCAGCCATCGTTTTGTGAAAGCTGAGTGAAGAAGCGCGAAGCGAGCATGCGAGAACGAGTGTAGCGAGCCAGAAGCCACACCTGTTCCGTGGTCTTCGATTTCTTTAAATACACTCTTATTTAGCCTGCTCTTGACTATGATCTCAGGGAAATATGTTTAAATCTACCAGCGTTCTATCTCAAATGCTTGGCAGGGGGCGTAACCTTTTTGAAAGTTATTCAATAAAAACTCAAACCTGCCATCTTGTTTAGTTTTGAACATCTACTGGACTTATATCGAAAAAATGAGATCATAATCCCCCGATTTTTATGCGTGATAGTTGACTCGGGCTCCGCTCTCATCAATTGTAACGCGATAGAAATCTCCTACCAAAACTCTGATTGTTAATTGTTGATGCAACTTCAGGAATGTTGCTTGCTCCTCAGAAAATAAATGAAGACGATATGCTAACACTCATTCGTACAAACGAGGGAGAAGGACATTATAAGAGGCAAAGTTCTTTCTTAAGGACAGAATACAATTGAACGATGAGGACCGTCAAAGATGGATGTTCCTATCCGGAGTCCGGCTCTCTGACTTCTTAGATACCGCCCCCTCCATATTTTAATTTCTCATGCAATACCCTCTCGTGAAATCGTAAGGCTTTTTGTGACAGTTCTAGTCTTATTACATATTTTCCGCAAGGGGAGTCTGTTATTTCTTTGGAATTCGGGTCACTGTTGTAGCTAAAAGTGTTCCTACCTGCATAGTACTGCTGTTGAACATGTTGTAAAACAACGGTAAATCCTTCAAATCAAAAGCAGGTCTCTGGAGCAAAAAGCTGTTCATCATAATGTAGAAGGGATGCTCTGTGCAATACAAATGAAACAAAATAAGCCAATCATTTTTTAGCGTAAGAAAAGCTAATACGTCAAAAATGCCTAGTAAATTAGAGATTTTGGGGGTGCACATTTAATGCAGGTCAAGGAAGTCAAATTCTAAACTTTTTGAGAAAGCGTTTCCCAATGTCATTGTCGAGAGGAAGGAAGCAGTAAAGGGCTACGGTGCGAGAATAGTGTAATGTCCAAAACAAGTATTGAAACCAGCAACAAGTAATAGAACTAGCAAGAGATGTCATATTGATGAAACGTTTGAGTTATATCATTCTGTCATGGTCACAAAAAAACTATCTTAAATCATCTGCGGAAGCTTATATTATTATGTACATTTTCTTATACATTTTGCTTGATACTTGTAGTCAGGTTTCGTACTCCGGTCGATCGACACGTGTTAGAATCTCAAGGTCCCTTTGTCAGACGGTTTTGATAACAAAAGACTGACCTGGTTTCAGTAGAATGAGAGCCACACGAGCCAAAAAGCATGTCATCAACGAGGACAAGCGGCAATACTCTTCAGTAATACTGTTCTTCAAATACGTCAATAGATGAAATATCTGAGGAAACAGATGTTCATCACAGTTAGTGCACTTTTCTTTGAATATACCGGTATTTACTCTTTGAGTACGTTAATTAGAAAGTATGTATGTATTTCCTTTTTTAGCCTGTAGCGTAATTTCTTGTATTCTCTTTCGAAATAACTTTCAGTTTTGGGAAAGTCAACTCTTGAATCTCTCTTTGTGTCTGTCTATCTGTCTGGCTGCTTGCTTGCCTTTCTGTTTCTCTGTCTGTCTGCCTGTCTAGCTCACTGTCTGTCTCTTTCTGACTGTCCATCTAAGTGAGAGAGTACCAACCTGTTTTTTCTCCCTGAATCTTACGCCGTCAAGATGCATCATATATCTGCTGAGCACATGATACCCCGCTTTCCTCATGTTTCCATCACGTGAGGACAGGGCAGCCACGGATAAACCTAAGCATCCTTGCTCCACAAACTTCCGACAGTCGACTTGAAAATCTAGCAAACAGAACCAAAGATCATTAAGACAGTTAGTGAAGCTCGATAACAAAATGCTTCGATGGCACTCTTCAACGCTCACTATGGACAGTTATCGTGTACAAAAACCGCGTTGCTTGTGATTCTTTTGTCCTTGGGTATCACACGTATCATCGGTAGCTTGAATTACTGGAGAGCATACGCGAAGGAAATATTGAGTGTCGTAAAACCAAAACCAAAACCAAAACCAAAGTAATAACAGCAACTATACACATGAAAGTAACACATCACAAAGAGCCCCGAAGAACTCAAAGTAACAGCAAACAAAATGCTTCAAGCGAAGAAGAACTCGAGCGTACCGATTGGTTTTAGTAGTTAATGTGAATGCTTGAGAGACTAGCACGAATTTTCTGGACCAATCACAGAGCGAAGCGACGCAAAGCCAAAACAATCCCGGATTCCTTACGAAACACAACATAGAAATTTCTCTACTTCGCAATACCCAAAACGACTTTACTTACTTGGAGCAAGAAGACAGCTGAATAACGGAAGAAGGAAACAAGGGTCATAAAGATCTCGGAGTCCTTCACAAGCAACTTCCATCTGGACTTGAGGCTGGCAAAGAATGAAAAGAAATAGGTGAAGACAACCTGACCTTCCGATTTAAAAACGATTTCAGTGCAAAGTGTAGATCAGGGGTTCGCATTTTTCGGCCGCTTAAGCTTGTGCCAAGCTATCGGTCACCGTCGCTCTCCTTAACCTCCCCCCCCCCTCCACTTCCCACGTTTTTTCCACGTTCTTTTAAGGTGATTGCCTAAAACAAGACTATGGCGGATTTGGAACAGGGGACTTCCGAAACTGCGGGAGGGGGGAGAGGGGTAGGGATCCCAATCCGTCAAAATACCGGGTTTGCAATACGCTATTCGCCTAACTAGTCGCAAGTTTTCGTATAGTTGGATTAAATATGACACAACCAGGTACTGTGAAGTCACAGCCATGGATAACGTTCAGGCTAGAAACCTTGCTAGAGGAAAAATTGGGACAATATTGTTACCCGTAGTAAAGAACTTCAACTGTGATTCAAGTATGGTAGATATTTCTATGTCGTAACCGAAAGCCATCATGTAAGTCATGCCATGCCATGCTGACGAGGTTTCGTACAGCGGTCTTTCATTTAGTGTTGTGAATGAAACTTGGATGTTCACAACAGCCAATCAGAATGATTGATCAGAATCAGCCAATGAGAAGTCAAAGTAAAGACAAACAAATCACCTGAGGCGCAGGAAACTGACGCCAGTGAACAAGTTGTCAGTACTTTCGTTGCCTCACTGGCCACACTGTAGCTTTCACATACCATTTGCCTTCCCAAAATTTCATGAAAAAGAGTTCAATTTGCCAAAAAAAATCCTACCTGTAAAAGCCTGCCCTGAGGAAAGGACACCGCTGACTGGAACATTTTTTTGGCCGCCATTTGTTCCATCACTTCAGTGACAGTTGGTTGTTGCAGCAGGGATGGACCCAGGCTCTTGGAGACTTGATGATGACGCGCTGCAGCTGGGCCCCAGAGAAAAGGTCTGTCAAGAAAAGGGTGCCTAAAGTAAGCGTTATTTTAAAGAATTACATCATCACTGTGTCGAATCCGAAAAGTCTCCTGCCTCATTTAGTTGCTAATATTTCCATTTTCCCGATAATCGTTTTCACCGGTCACTTAGTATAAGACCAGGTTTCAAGGAACTGGAGTCAGCATTCTGTTTAAAGAACACGCCTTGGATGCTTATTCTTACAGATATATTGTCTTTGAATTTTTAATCTGGAACAGAAAATGTACTGTGGTGGCACATTTGCGTTATCTGTAATCACCTTTAACGCGCTAGACTTTGGATCGAGAGGTCTGGGCTCGAGCCCTGGCCGGGTCACTGCGCTTTCTTATAATTCTAACAGTGCGGCTCTCCATCTTGGACTACAGATGGGTACCAGCAGACTTTGAGGGACGTGGGTCCAGCAATCCCAAACTTCGATTCCGAAAATGCAGATTTTTACCCTTATCTCAAATAAACCAAGATATGTTTTAGGACAAGTAACTCTTAGATGCAATCCCAAACTTCGATTCCGAAAATGCAGATTTTTACCCTTATCTCAAATAAACCAAGATATGTTTTAGGACAAGTAACTCTTAGATACTTCATAATGAGTGGTAATATAAGACCCTGTGTTCAGCAAGAAGTAAAAAATGCCCATGGGTCTGATGAGGAGGGCAACAGTGTATTGAATCTTTGACTATAATCGAAAGCTCAGAGCGGATCCGTTAATTTACATTACGATAAACTGTGGCAATAGCGTATTGAATCTTTGACTAAAAGCAAAAGCTCATAGCGGATCCGTCAGTTTACATTACGATAAAAAGTGGCTACAGTGTATTGAATCTTTGACTATAATGTATTCGTATTTATTCGCAGTTATACGAGGATTACCTGTAGTTCCTAAAGGATATGTGGTTTTTCTCATACAAATTCATCAGATACAAAATAGACTGATCTGGAAACAAAAAGCAGAAACATGCTAAACTACGGTGATACAAAATCCATTTTCCTCACTCAAAAATGAGCTCTATAGCATCGGTGACAGTCATGTACACTGTACACTAAGGCATGACTGGGCAAAAAAATGAAAATCTATTTCTAGAATATGTCTTTGAAAGCTTGCTTGCCTATTAAGAAACATTATCTGTAAATGGGAAAAAAAAGGAACTCTACGGCAAGGCAAGAGATACGACGAAAATAAATATCATTTTTTTGTTTTCTTAACCAGTTTGAATTTATTTGAACAAAAGTGGAACGGGTCTGTAACACCGACATAAAAGTAAAGTAATCTGGCAACTACTGGCACGATTCTGGAAAATTTGGAAGTGGACAAAACGAGACCAAAGAGGTCAATGAAATCGGTGAGGTAAAATTATCATTCCTTTCAGTAAAATTCTTGAATTTCCACCAAACACTTGAATTTCCAAGATCTGATTGTTAATTCTCCCCTCTAGCTGACACACATTTCCTTGTAGATTAGCTATGAGAGTTTGGTGTTAAGGTCAACTGAAGATGACAACTTCTACCTGACGAGTTTAAGAATTCCCCTTGCATGTTTGCTGGATAATGTAGATACATTATAGGGAGAAGTTACATGTTAATCACTTCTGGAAGTTAAAGTGCTAAGACGCCTGGTCATTGTGTGAGTTAAACAGCGCTAAACTAGTTTCCAGGTGTTTCTTAGTCAAACCAGTACACAGTACGTCACTTTGTATTACGGTCTCATGACCTGATTTGGTACAATGACATCAGTGAAGGAACAGTAAATATAAAAAAGACAAAGTGTGTGCACCTGTGGCTGACAAGGTCGCCGAATATGCTGCAAACAGCACAGGAAGGTGTGAAGACTTGCAGCAACTAGGACTTAGTTCTACAATCGTGACCATCAGATCTGCCAGCTTTTCTGTGAAAAGCAAAAAAAAGGAATTACTGCCCATCGATCCATCAATTAATCATTCACTCAATTGTTTAAACAATCCGTCAATTCGCCCGTTCATCAGCCAATCTCTTAGACATATCTAGGCGAATACATGGGTGCAAATCAATTTAAGGAGCTACACGATGGTTTATGCCTAGAAAGTACTTTTTCCAGATATGCACAAAAAAAAAGAAGAAAAAAAATTTAGTAAGATATGTAACTTAAACGCAACATGCAAATAAACTAGAAAAAGCCGCTAAAAAGAAAAAGAAAGAAAAGACTTTGAGATGAACCCTTCTACTTCCAGCAAATCACCAACTCACTTATCCCAGTCTTTACCTTTCGCATCCATGTTCTTGTCAGTACTAAGGAGGATATTCAAGAACCGAGAATGACTCAACACCATTTCATACAAAGTGTCCAGGGACAAAAGTCCATAAGGGAGACTCTCTCCCTTGTCTTGTTTCTTGTAGATGGCCTTAATAATGCAACTCAAAATTCGAAGAACTTCGGAACTTTCAAATTTATACCTGAAAAGCAACCAGAAGAATTAAAGGACTTGACTCAAGTTTCTTTTACGTGCAGAGAGCGGTCATCATGCTCGATAGCGTGCTCCGTTTCCCTACAAAAAGACAACCTCTGGGACAAAGATAGGCATAGGTTATGTCTTCTTTCGATTCATGTAATAAAACTTTGTAATTCTTCTCAGCAAAGTCGTCTTGCTTGTTTATTTGTGCACGTCTTGATCTGTATTCCTCCTGGCCGTTTGCGCCATTTTTTTCAGATTGTTCGGAATAATAAAGTAAAAGCCCGCTTCTTCGGTACGACGATCTCGTGCCGCATCTAAAGATCGCCCAATCTGTACACCCTTTTGAAATGGTATTCTATAACTACATGTTCCGAATGGCTACGGTAACCTTGTCCTGAATACAATGAGATCCACAGAAAACAATGACAGGATGGGGGTGGTGGCAGAAGGGAGTTAACATGCTATAGTTGTCATCGCAATGTAAACACGCACATGGAACTATGACAACAATTTCGACAACTTAAGTAAAACAGGCAAGGACCAACATGGTGAAATCAGGTATACTCTTTATGATTTTTAGCATTACCTTAACGAGTTAGTTACAAAGTTCTTCCAGGTTGTCAAGCAATCTTCATTCACGATACTGATGCTGACTGTATTCTGAATAACAAGATAAAAAAAAACAAAAACTTATGACTTCAACTATTTCTGTTGCTCTCTCTCACAATCTACGCTGCTTAATTCCAACAACTTGTTAAGTGTTCTTTTTTCTCTTTTAAAATCCTCAACGAAAACATACCTCGCAAATCCATCCCAGAGAATCCAGAGAATCCTCCATAACTTGTTCATTGTCGCTGTTTGTATCTAATTGAACCGATAATCGTCATGTTAATAAACCTTCACTAGCAATTCGCTGATAAGTAAACTGGAAAATTTGACAATTTGCGATGAGGAAATAATAGCTTTTTACCTGTTTTAATTAGATTGCTGGACAAGAATTCCATACAGGCAAAACAAAATTTGCTGATAATATTCACTCCGTCTTCATTGGTAGAAAAGTTGCGATATTGGCTTGTTAAAAGTTGGCGACAAATTCTCAGCTGGTATCTGGAAAAAAATGAAACCTTAAACTCTTATGAAAAGATTGAGAACAAAACCTTCCGCGTTTATCCTTTCCATTCTCGTTAGCCGCAGAATAGGCCATTTTACAGTTGTGTGCTTGGTTGCCAAGTCTTTGATTTGGAGTTGGGCCAAAGGCGACCTTTTTTTGATAAAGACCAGTATCTCGTTAACATGATCACAAAGTAATTTACATTTGAAAAGCAGCAAGGTTTGTATCATAACAAGGTCAACCTTAGCCTCACTTCTGTTCAAAGGCTTGGCAACCAAGCACACTATTGCGACTTCACATGCCTGTTTTAAAAATTGAAACACTCTTTAAGTCAATCAAACATTCATTAATTTAAAGAACTGCAAACACACCAATTACTTCTTCATACGAGCAACAATACCTAGAGAGTTTTTTTTAAACTAACACCAATTCGTTTGGAATCAATTTTGCAATCTTACTTATTGTAAGACAAGAGGGGATGAGTGATTGTAAGTGACAGAGTTACATGTCAACTTACGGCTAATTTAAGATAAAAAATTAAATTATTGCTCCTATTTTTGTAAGCAAAACAAGGTCACATCGTTCCCATCTCAAAATTATATAATGTTCATTATAATTTGAAGTGGTGTGCTGTAAAAGCGCGAAGTTGAACCAAGTATCTAAAATAAGAAAAATGCTGAATTAAATTTCTGTACCTGTCCCACAAAGAAGCTCTTGTCAAAAGTCCGTTGAGCTGTTTCAAAAGATTGTTATCTAAAGGAGAAATCAAAACAGGACATTTTTTATCACATAGTAACAATGGGCGAATGTCGTTTAACAACAATATTACTTTGCCTTAAACTTGTACCCAGAAAGTTGAAAGGAAATAAGTGCCTCTCACTTTAGCAATGTTGACTTTGTTGGCTCATGAAATATTTAATTTGTATGGCGCGCGCATGTGGCAGTCGTCACAACAATTTGGTTATTCAAGATATAGAGATATGGAACATTTGAACTACTAACGTACACGACTGAACGTAAGAGCGTCGACAAAAGACACAACACGAATTAAGAGGGAAAGTAAGGCCTCAGTGAAAATGACGAGATTTAGTAGAGCTATAAAAAGTTCGGGAGAGCATCGACGAAAATCGCCAAATTTCTTCGTTTGTATATAAGGCCTTGCACGGAATTCGGAAGTCTAGGGTTTGATTCTTCCTGGAAACTCAGAGTTTATCGCTGTCTTACGTTACTACGTTGATGCTGTTTCGGAAATAAGAAAACTTTGTCGTTTTTGTAGCTGCGTTCAATCCTGAACATAACATTCGCGTCAGATACTAACCTTTTGGCATGTGAAGTATTAGAGCAGTCAGCACGTCCATGCTTAATTCCTGTAGTGAAAAACAGAATATTACACTTGCGTGTTTCATCGTTCTTGTTTGTTGGAACGTTTGAAAAAATAAGAATAAAAAGATGATGTCAGCATCTGCATTTCTGCAAGAGGTATTGACTGGGAAGTGAAAAGAATCTATTTCTAATTCCCAGAAGCGATTATCAGGTAACTTTTCCAAACATTGTCCATACATTATTCAGTCAACAAGTATTGAGAATTCTCAAACTTATTAGGTAGAAGTTGTTATCTTGATTTAACACCAAATTCTCGTAACTGATTTTCAAGTAAATGCGTCGTAGCTAGAAATTAACGATCAGATCTTGGGAGTTAAAGTGTCAAGTAAGAGATTCTCAGAAACCATCGGCTAACTTAATTTTGTGAAATTTTAGTATGCTATCCTCAATTTTAAGATTCAGCACACTCTCCTTCTGGAACCCTCAGTCATCCATTAACGAGACTTTAAAAACACTGTTAGTGTCCCACAAGTGTAAAAACTCCAACAGGCAAACCCTTGACGAGGAACGATTTACAACTTGGCCGTATTTTAAAAAGCTGTGAGTGGCTTTATGATCATATCTTCTTGGTAAATCGAAGAACCTCTTAAACCCCTGTGTTCTTCCGCTTTTGATTTTGCTTTAACTCATCATTTATGGTTGTGCATTTGTGATGGCGACTCGATAATTGTTCCTAGGTTTTGACAATAAGCTAAAAACCACTGAGTTCCGGTATTATATTTTAAATCACCTCTGATCCTTTGAAAATTCCTTCCCTATCACTAACTAGCCACGCCCACAACGATGCCCAATACAACTCAACCAAATGGGACACAACTGCCTGTGTTCTGCAACCTACAACAAAAACAGAACTTGCTAAGATAACAGTGCAAGATGGAATAGGCCCAGTCAACAAGTTGAGCTCTTATATTTTCCTTTACTGACCTCATTTTAATCGAGTTTAGGTGAGAAGATCATTGTACATAAAATTTGCGAAGGATGAAAGGGGGGTCATCAAAAGTTAAAGTGAGACGAATGTATGTTTATTTTAAAAAACAACTTGGGCCCGAGTCAATCATCTGAAAAACGCTTGTGACCAAGGCAAGATTGGTCTTATTTTTGTTTATAATTAGTTGCAAAATGCTCCATCAGCATACACATGAAGTTTAACTTACCTAACTTTTCTGCGTTTATTCCTCGCATACAAAACAGGTATGATGACACCACAGGGAGGAACTCTGCCGGATGTTCCTTGAGCGCCGCCGGAAACATTGTACAGGTAATGTCAAGTGCTTTTGGCTTCTTCCTCGGCTTTGGTTTATCCAAACAGCGAAGTTCAAAATGCGACCTCAAGGAAGGACAATGTTTGACTAAGTGTGCTGCTATAGCAATTTTGGCTTTAGTCGATTGGTTGAGACAAATGTCTAAGAAAGTGGCCGTTGAACCCATTACATACAACATAGACTTTTGCAAAAGTTTTAAAATTGTGTAATCTAGCTGTGGACAGTTCACATCTTGCGATATCTTGACCAACTGCCTGAAGTGCGACAATAAAAGTGGTTCTTCTGTCTTTAATGGATTTCGCCCAGATAACAAAGGCGAAAGATGATCTTCACAAAATGATTCACCCTCCAGCAAAGTCAACAGAGTCGTGAGACACACGGATGGAACTTTGTCTCTTGACACCGCATCAGTTGTTACCAGCATGTCGGAGGGAAGCTGAGATAAATGTGATATGAACTTCACTTGGTTCTCTTCGTCACAGTACTCGTGAAAAAGACCAAGAAGGTACAGAGCTTGGGAAGATGAAATCACTACGGATGACACAAACCGTTTGATAAGTTGCAAATGAAGTGGAATACAGTGTAGGTATAATTATCGTTAGTGATACTTATTTAGCAGTATGCTGCAAATCCCAGACTTTACCCCTTAACCTCTAAGAGTGTCTAGCATCTAATTTCTCCTTACAATATAACCCTGAATCACACATTAAGGTCACGAGAATAAAGAAATTGATCACTTCTTAGCAAATGTATGGAGAGTATGCATACTGATGTTAGGAAGTAAAGGATGAAATATAAATGTGTTTTCGTTTTTTTTTTATACTTTTTTTGTTTTATCTTTTTTTCTTTGCCAAAGCTCGAGACAAGACGAGAAAATATCTTTCCCTGTTCACTTGTTATTTTATTGACTTCCATGACACTTTCGATGTTAATGATCATATCAGTTTGTAGGATATGTATCACTAATGTTGACCTGGCTAACAACAGGGTTCTCTACGGCTCAGTGATGGGCATCAGAGCGCACATAGGCTGCACGTGTCAACTGCGACTCAGTACATTTAAGTTAGGTAAGTAACTTAAATACCTTATTCATAAATGCTTATGAGGAATCAAGCCAGGGGGTAGTACCTAGGAGGGTATCTTTGGTTTCTGATTTGCTGACTGAGCATGCCAAACATAAACTTCATCCAAAGGGGAAGCCAGATTAAGATTCTTCTGGACATGAAAAATTTTTTCAAAGTGAAGTTCAGGCAAGACATGGGAGAGCGAGGCGAAATCACCATTAACAGATAACTACCAAACTTCGCTACCAAAGGATCGGTCACATGGCCACCAAAGGGCGTGCCAACAGAGCTTAATTTAAATTATTTGTTTGATTAATTCTTAATTACCGTTTCCATTGTTGGCAGATTCAATCTCCAGCATACCCTCCTTGCAGATCTTGGTGACAAAAGGAGCCATCAGAATCCTCTTCTGATGAACTGTTAGACTTGGCAGCACTGCTAGCAACACGTTGGCGACATTATACGTCAACTGTGTACCAATATTCCAGGGAACATGACCAACCAAAGAATGTTCTGGCCTCCAAAGAAAGCAGTCAAAGATCACTGGATGATGGAGAATCGTTTGGTAAATGTTGTCCACATTTGAAAATCCTTGGCATCTAGGTTCGCAGGAATTTTGTGGAGAGTCAAAACTTTGTAAAGAAAAAAGCATTTCTCCCTGATTGTGGGTCTCGTGCGAGGCATTTACCTTGCCTTCTGACATCTTATCTTGAAGTGACGCTAACCGTTGCAACAGACACTGAAGAAGCTGAAAGCACAATTGCATTGCAGAACGAAGCATGCAGTTTTCAGGTGAAGTACGAATCACGACAAGTTTTGCTTTAAGCGAACGCAGATACAAGAGGACGTGGCAGCAAAGTGGAATGGTCTTGACTAAAGGCTCCTTTTCTAAGGCCTTCACCAAGAGGCTCTGGATCCATGAATTGTCTAGAAGGCTGGAAGTTTCATCCTCAAAGGATGACATATCTGTTGTTGAAGTCTTCCATTGATTTACAGTTTTCTTTACACCTTGTATAGCCTCTCCGAGCACTTGCCAAACAAGGACACCAAACGGAAGGTCTTGCAACAAAGGGGCAATGTCCTCTGTAGCACTAGAACCTTTAGAACACAAGCAGACATGTGACAAAGGTGACACGAGAAAGAGAATTAACGTATTTTGGCACTCGAGTGTTGAATTGATGATGTAGTGTGATCGTCTCAGTGTGGATGCTACTGAAAATGGTGACAGTGACTACTGAAAATCATTAAGCATTAAAGTCAGGTTTTTAGAAACGTCACACACTCGACACCAAAGACAATCCTCTTCAACACAATCCTTTCCCGGACAACAGATACAAAATACATTTGAATACACTTGAACAACTGTTACTACCGGGTTCAAAACCTTCAATAAAATATGAAGGAGCCATTTTGAAATTTTTCAGGGGTTCCCGTGTATTTTTTGATAAACAAAATTACCGTCAAAAAGAGAAAATCTCATACAGTTATTGGTTCATAACTGCAAAACAAAAGCAATGTGGTTCAAGTACTGTTATCTTAAACAGGAAAGAATGAACGTCGAGCAGACGAAAGGAAAGATTTAAAATCGAAGGAAACACTCGGGGAAGGGTCTACTAATATTTTTTGCAGTCCACTCTAATCTCTCCTATCCTTACCTATATTCTTGTTCCTGTTTGTCTGGTTTTGTTTTGAATTAATCTTGGAAACTTTTTATTTTGAAGTTATGGATATGCCCACCATGCATTTGCTCACCTGTAATTCTGTAGTTTGTGACTTGCAGAACTTGAACAAGGGGAGAAAACTGTCCACTAAGCTGGTTCTTACAGAAGTCAACACAGTCAGTAATGACTGTACCCAGCTGTTCTTCATCCAAGAGCTCAAGATGACGGTTCAATTCAGCCGACACTGTCGCTTTCTCTACAAATGAAACGAAATCAAATGTTCATGTTATTTTGAGTCTTTGCACATGATCTTCCTCTACTCGGCTGGCTCTGGATCCCACCTCACTACTCTTTCCATTAGGAAATTGTAATTGAAAAATAATCACACCATTAATTGCAGTTGTGGAAAATAAGCCTTTAAATATATTATGAAGCTTTTAAATGTCAGAGATAAATCGCTCATCATTGTTGTTACTTCCACAATGATGACTCATACATCTCATATTTATTTCTGAGGCTACTGCATGCCGACAGAACTCACCTGTGGGCATATTGAAACACCTCAGACCTACCACACATTAAAATTTAACCACGGAAGTGACCAATGCGTGATATCTCCTTACAATGTCAATACATTTCAACCAGAATGGTGACAAGAAAAAAAAAAACAATAAGCAACGGGGGTAACTCTTTGCTTTTGTTTCTCCGCGCTACAGAAACAAAAATTTGAATCTAAAACAGAGAGGAGAATCTATATTTAGATCTTCGAAGTGAACGGATTCATCCCTCAGAGACTGCGAAAAAGGCGTCATTTTTGTGTTTTCAGGCGGGAACACAAGGCGTGCACCCCTTATGCCTTTGCTTGTCATGGGTTGCCTCCACCTGCAAGAACTAACGCAGACGACGGCTGTAAAAGGCTGCAGGCTAATCCCGCTGGGCATCATCACCTCTAAGTATCATCTACTGTATAAGTTGGCAAATAGAACCATACACAATCAACGCAGGGGGGGGGGGGGGCACGAAGCCCTTTTACTCCGAGGATGTGAAAACCAGTCCTCCTAAATAACATCCTACAATGTACACTTCTTCACAAATTATTCTCGAGAATTTAGCGTCGTTGTAATAACATCCTCTAGTGAATAATCTGCTTAACTCTCAGAGCTTTCCTACCTGATAAAGTGTCACTTTTACAAGAATAACTCATGTATTGATTACTCAAGGAAGTTAAAGAGCTAAAGGGTTTTTCTTACCTTGCTCGTTTTTCACCATTGTTTTGCTCAAGAAGCTTTGTAGCTGCTTTAAACTGTTGTTGCTGGTCTTTGACGGTACCTAGCGGATATGAAATTATTTGAAATGGAGAAATGAAAATCATTCACATGCATTAAGAAGATATTGACACATCCACAGAAGATGTGGTTTTGATTTCATACATCAACATATTAAGCCTCCTTTATGATAGTTAGTATAATTAAAAAAGGACCAGGCACACATAATACTGCATCTATGAGTAGAATAAGTGGAACACAATGCTTCCTTTGCAACTAAAATGTAACTTCTTTTCATAAAATGAGAATACAAGAATTTTACGTTCTCATGGTCAGGTCCTTGCATAATAATCTGCCTTATGTTTGAAGGAAGGAAGATTCCAGACCATACAAAGCCCAGAACTCTTCCCACCCTTACTGCGGCCTATTTCAGTTAGTGCTAAATGTTTTCTACCTATTGCCACTATGTTTGATGTCAAGGTCACCTCTTTTATTTTGATAAAAATACTCTGTTTTCTTATCACAGTTTCAGTTTTTTTTTCAGTGACATCTCATTCAGTAACAAAGGACACAGTGCAAAGGAACTCATATCAGCAATACCTTTAGATATTCAATCTTGTCCTGTAGTTGAGTGAAGCTGGGCATCCAGTAACTTAGATAATGCAGCAAAGCTTTATGTGCACTCCTTACTGTAGCCATATGTTGTGATACTTCAGTGTTGCTCACATAATGGCACACCACAAAGCACAAAATGGTTGGATTCATTGCACTGTGAATCATATCTGAGATGACACAATTCATGTACTTTGCTATACAACCTGAGGAAAAAGAGAGGGACATTTAAGAAGAGAAATATTAAAGCAGCAGCAGAAATAGACCTGTTACAATTTCATATAAAATAATCAGGTAAAAAAGCTAAAAAAGAAGTGAGCATTTGGGACTAAAATTTAGCATCAAGAGGTACTGGTTCAATCCCTGTCCAAACCCAAATAATTATTTAAACATATTTCTTACTGTTGAATGAATTACTTACAGTTAAACTGTGAAGATCAATTAGTACCTTGTTATCATATCTAGAGGTCAAAATTATGATTTTTTTCATATTAATTAACTTAATTTTTATGACTGTTCATACTAGGACCTACCTAAAGGGAGCACCTCTGCTTTTTCACCTGGTTCAGTGGCATTTGAGATCATCTCACAATATCGCTTCAAAGCTCCAACAAGTAAAAGACTTACAGGAAGACTGAAAGAAAATGAGTTTGAATTACTGAGAAAACCATAAAAACCAGAAATATTCCTGGAAGGTGATTCTGTTGATGGAAATAAGCCAATCAGGGTTGAGAAATCTTAAAAGCATACAGAAGTCCTAATAACAGGTGCAGTTTAAGGTTTTGTGGTTTACTGATGTGTATATAAATTTATGCTACATGTATCTTTAATCATTTTGATTTTCCATTCCTTGCTTTTGGCCCCAATCAAAAGGACAGAAGGCTGATAGAGCCAAGATATTAACAATCTCTTCAGGTGCATCCCCCTACTTTTAAATGGTATTCATATTGATTGCACACCTCCTTCTAACCCAAGCTACATGTGAGAAATAGGATGATCTTGGAAACATTTAATGTGGTTCATTTTTCTTTTTATCCATGGTTCACATTTAAATTTCCTGGTTCATTTCAAAGTTATTATAATCCTGAAATCCATAGCAAATGCTACATATGTAACTTGCAAAAACAACAAAACCAAACAGACCTCAATAAGAGCCAATGAATAAACTGTTTGAATATAATTTTAAACTGTTTTTATCAGAGAAACTTAGATCAAACCTTGTATTGGAAGACTGGGTCCAATCTGTTGGGTCCGAACCAAACTGCAGAGCACTAGCTTCATGTGAAACTGCTTCAGCTTGCAGGTCAATCACAATGTCTGTGTACAGGTATGGCTCAGAGGCTACAGCCATAAAGACTTCATCCAAAAACCTAAGAAGTGTCTTCGTGTGTCCTTCAAACTGACTGTGACACAGATGACTCAACCACATTTCTACCTCATTTGCATGTGGAAGGCTGTTCAGTAGTCCTGTTTCACTAAGGAGCTTCAAGAAAGGCAAAAACACTGTTAACCACAATAAAAAAAATTGGGGAATTTCCATATTGGAGGAATTTTTTACTTTCACATTTTCTCTAAAATGTTTGTCCTAAATGTATGTTTTTCCAGAAATTGTAAAAGTTATGATTTATTGGTAACAGGACTTTGTGTTGCCCAATTCTGTCTGTTATCATACTCAGGACTGCTTCTCAGTTGTCTGATAATCACTCTGACTTATGATTACAGATTGAATTGGACTCCATTTGCTCCTATTACCATTATTAATCACTGAGTGTGTCAAATTTTCGACTTCATTTAGTTCCATCTCAGAAGTAAATTAACTGTTTCTATCAATTCTGTCAAAGCACCATTTCATCCTTTTCAATCAATGACAGACAGTGAGTCAGTCCAGCTATTAGTCATCAGACAGTCAGTCTACCTCTACATTGTATCTCAGCTATTGAAAGTATCACAACGACTATACTTCTCACTTCAGCTAATAGTATGTACATGTACCCATGGTACATGAATACTTTTCAAAAAGCACCCATTTTTTTTCTTTATTCCACCCTCCTTAACAATAGAGTTTGTCCATCTGAGGATCTTATTTTCTGAATTTTTCACCCTTTTTTATATTCACATGCTAACCTTCTGCACAAGCTGCTGGGCATCTGTCTTTATCTTTTCATTCCTTGCTGATGTGTACACGTTTAGTATTGAGTACAGAAAGGATGCTGAGCTTTTTCCCTTCTGATAAGACAAAATTAAAAAGCATATAATGTAATATAAAGAAACAAACTAAAAACAAAAGTTAATGACATTCACCATTTACAAATCAAACCCTTGAAACACTCAAGTTGCAAACTCTGCTACATGCAGCTCCTTCTTTTACAGAGAAATTAACTTGCTTGTGTTTTATTTTCTCTCTACACTGCAATGGAATCTAAATGGGAAATTGCACTGCTTCAGGATTGTTGCTAAATGACTTTTTGTTGCTTCACATAGTTCTAACACTCAAGTCACAAACTGTGCCACACACAGCCCTTCTCCATCAGATAAATTAATTCCCATGTATTTTAAACTATATTTACACTGAAATGGAATCTAAATGGGAAATTGCACTGGTTCAGGATCTATGCTAGATAGCACTTTGTTGCTTCACAATAAGTTTAAATGTTTTTTAAACAATCCAATATTACAATGTACATGTGGAGTGAGGAACACAACCCACTAACCCTAACCTGAGAGAACCTACAAAAATACAGGTAGATTGGGGTTGGGTTGCTTGAAACAGTATAAACCTAACTCAAGCTACAAGTAAATTTTTTCCTTTTGTTTTGAGCTTTGGAGCATTAAAAGAGAAATCTAAAACAATTTTAATCCTGAATTAGTGCTAAATGCTCTTCAATTTAACAAGCTGCTGTATCAAGATTAAATTGACACAATTTGGCCATTTAAATTGACACTTGTAGAGAGGGTAAATAGATAGAGACAGGAGGAAGAAAGAGGAAAAATAACTGAGCACAGCAGCTACATGTACAAAACAAGTTCAAGTAAAAGAGTTAATGTTTTGCCTAAAAACACCAACCTGTTGAAACCACTTTAAGCTGCCAGGTGGTGCGTGGAGTAAGATCCGTAAAGTTAATTGCTGTGCAATAACTGGCAATTTTGCTTCCTGTTGTCCTGACAACAACTTTCTGAGGTCAAAGTTGATATGAGAAAGGAGTGAAGGACTTAGCAGCTGAAAGCCATGGATTATTTTCAGACTTTCTGCAAGGAAGATTGTTGGGCTTGCCAAGTCTGAAAATTAAAAGCACAATATTGAAATGACAAAATGACAAACCTACAATTGTTGTCTTAACCTTTTAACTCCCAAAATCTCACAGCTAATTCTCCCTTCTAGTTGTGAAACATTTTCTTGCAAATTAGTTATGAGAATTTGGTCTTAGATCAAGATAACAACTTCTGACTAATAAGTTTGAAAATTCTCATTACCTATTTGCCAGATGATGTATGGATATCTTAATGAGAAGTTACATATTAATCACAACTGAAAGTCAAAAGGTTAAATCTCATGGTAGGTAAGCATTCAACCAGGCCTGAGAATAAATTCTTGTTTTCTTTTTGTGATAATAAATTATCAGGAGAACCTGAGAAAATGCTACCATGGGTTGGGGTGAAGGGAAATTGTCATGCACTAACATTTCATTCAGGTGGGGAAAAGTAATACTTCTAGACTCTTCATTGTGGGTAAACTGAGACACATTTCAGCCATATGAGCCTCTACCCTTGCAGGCACAACTTACATGTATACTGCCCCAACCATAATAGAAAAACAAATTCCAAACTTGAATGACTCGCACACTTTCAACAACAGGTCATGTACTTTTTGCCTTACAGCTGGATCAGAGGTCTGTTCCTTACTGTTATCTTCTTCTGTATGTTTGAACAAGTCCTTTAGTAGCATGTCGTAATGATGTGGGATATTGTTCAAATGAAGCCTTTAAGTGCTACTGTGGTTCTTTCTTTATTCACTCCGAGCGTTCGCCGTTCTACGGCATCATCAGGGAGGTTGATGATGCCGTAGAACGACGAAAGCTTGGAGTGAATAAAGAAAGAACCACAGTAGCAATTAAAGGCTTCATTTGATCAATATCCCACATTTCTTCTGTATCTTTTTTGTACTGATAAAGATTTGCCAGTTGTGAGAGGACATGGGAGATGAAGAACTGCACGAACACAAACTAACAAAAACTCAACACAAACCTTCTCCTTGTGACTCTCCCTTTGTTTTACCACTAACAAGGTTCTGCCTCAGTGAGATGAAAGTGTTTACATCGGGTAATGCCTTAACAACCTCTTCTCTGAACTGTTGCACTAATGGTGCATCTGTAGTGTTGGCCAGGTCCTTTGCAGTATTCTCACTGGAGGCCAAACACTGCACAGCATTCTGTGCTCTGTTCAAGATTACTATTACCAGTGACAATGTTGTGTGTTTCACTAGATAACTTGCATGCTGTTGACAAATAAATGTCAAAAACATTGAAATCAGAACACAACACCAAATTAAAGGGAATCAACACAGTTTTGATCAACTGCTGGCAAATAAATGTTGAGAAGGGCAGGAAGGTTAGCTTACCTGAACATATACACTGCTCAGTAAAAATACTTATCACAACCCACAATGTGAGAAGTAATTGTTTAAAGGATCATGTCAACAAGACATGTAAAGGAAAAATCTGCCAGGTATATAGCTGTGGGGCATACTTTGCACTCAAGCAAATATTTTTTAACTTTCAACCTTTCAACTCATGTAAATGTCAGTACTAACTCCAAATATTGGATATCCTTGGCCTTTAATTTAAATTCCACACTTTCTATTAATGCCATCAATGTCATAGTAACACCATTTTTTTCTAAATTGGTTAAGCCAAGAGCTGTTTATGGCATTTCCAAATATTCCACCAGCAGGTGGGTGGGAAACTTGGAAAATCTCATGAAAAACGCAAAACAACAAACTTACCTGAACACCACGGCTTAAACTTGTGCGGCTTAATCCAACAGGAACTACTATGTTTACCAAGGTTGGCAAAATTTCTTTTGTCATCTTCACACCATACTTTTCCACCATTATTGATGGCTGTGGCAGTGCTATGTAAACCTAACATGGAAGGAAACAGTAACATTCAGAAATCTTTCACCATTGCTCAAGCAAAAAAGCTGGCAGCAGCAATATAATGTATCAAATCCAAATGGAAAACCAGATGGCTCATCACCTTAACTGTGTTTCTGAAACTCTTGGCTGCTTGTTAAACAAGTAAAGTAAGTAATAGCTTTACTTGAGTCATATTGGCCCACCCAGCTAGAGCTTATTCTGATTTCCAAGTAGCATGAAGCAACTAGGAGTATCACTACTCCCCCGTGGATGGCTTCTCCATTGCAAGGTTACCCCCACAGCATTTCATCAGGCTTCCCTGAAAAATTCATTAGTACCCATGCCATTTATACTCCTGGGTGGAGAGAGACACTGTGAGAGGTAAGTGTCTTTCCCACGAACACATCACATTGACCCTGCCAGGCCTTAAACCAAGACCTCTTGACTCAGAGTTGAGTGCCCTGACCATTGGGCCACTGTGCCTCTACCTCTTCTTATTAGACAGCACAGTTGAAAATGGTTAAGGAAGAGAGGAACACAATTGGGTCAAGCAGTTATGGGTGACTGTCAAAGCCCTGACTGCTAATCAAATTGGATGAAAATAAAATGTAAAAACATACATGTGCCTTAGCTTATGTCAAGAACAGTGACACCTATAGATGTAGATATACATGATTTTTGTATTGATCATCAGTAGGACTGTTTCTCACCTTTGTCAACAGGTTCATGTTTGCAATCCAATGCATAGAAAGCCTTGGTTCATATGTTGCTGTCAAACTGGATAAAAAGGGCCTCACAATATCATGGCAACAGCACAACACAGTGATCACAAGTTCCTGGACAAGTACATCTGTTGTTGCTGAAGATAAGGTTTGAAGGAACCTTAGCAACACTGGATTATTACTCCTGTAAAAACAATTGTCATCTTCAGACATTATTGAAAGCAAATTATCATTGCTGAGCAAGCATCAAAACTGGTTATTGATAGTGTAAAACCAAAAAGCCACAGGATATCCATACTCAGAAAACTTTAATCCTTTGACCCCTAAGAGTGACTAACATCTAATTTCTCCTTATAATATCACCCCTGATTCAAACATTAAGATCACAGGAATACAAGAAATGATCACCAACTTGAGAAGCTTTTGATTGTGAAACAAGTTTTCCTTGTCAGCACCTTAGGAAATGTATGAAGAATAGTATGGAGAATATGCATATTGATGTTAGGATGGAAAGGGTTAAGAGAAAGAAAAGGTGATCTCTGTCAAGGAATTACATGCATCCAACTTATAATAGAAATGTTAGTTGTCAGTTAATTGCTCATGATAAAAAATGCTATATCTCTACAAACCAGTACTGGTTATGAAGTATGTTTAAGACTGATTTCTGTTCTTACAGATTTGACATATACATCTCTATGTTGAAGGGCAGTATTATCAACATTAAGCCTTAAATTCACTCGTTTTCAAAGCATGAGCCACTGGCAAGGGTTCTTAAATTGCCCCTTTCTCTAGCAAAGCATTTTATCCGCATTCATAAAAGTTAGAAAGTATACCCTACCTAGTGGAAAATGCCCCAGCCACATTGAAAAAACAAATTCCAAATTTGAAAGACCCACACACTTTCAACAATAGGTCATGTACTTTTTGCCGCACTGTTGGATCAGAGGTCTGTTCCTCACTGTTATTTTCTCCCATATCTTTTGTGTACTGATAAAGATTTGCCAGTTGTGAGAGGACATGAGAGTTAAAGAACTGCACTTTGGTTTTCTTTGTAATCCCAGAATTGTGCACCACCTTCAAAGGTAGAGAAAAACAACTATTTAAAAACCATGACTATTTAAATGTATGACTGTGTATGAGTCAGTTATGCTGCTCCTTCTGTAAACAAATCTTATTTCATATAACAGAAAGGGACTATGGAGGAGCACCCCACCTAAAGTGGCCTGCTACTCCTCATAAATGCAACATCAGTTAATTACAGTCATGTAACACCCAGACAAGTCCTTCTATTTCTGTGGGTACCCATTCAAACTCACAAGTGGGGAGAGAAGATGTCAAGGCTGTCACAAAGTTTTGAAGCAGCCATTACTTGGAAAGTATCACATGTACTGCTGTAACTTATGGTCAAGTGTAACATGACAGCAATCTGCTTGGTTGAAACAGGCTGTGACCCCTATTGACAGCTCTAGATGTTGGAGTTAAGTGTCTTGCCATGTAAAAACATAGCATAATGATCTACCAAGACTCAAACATGAACCTAGCTCTTATCCAAAAAGGAACTGGATGCTTTAATTCACATTTTCAACTTGAGATAATGACTGTTTTTCCACATTAAATGAGCACTCTAATAAGCACCCTGCGCTGAATAAGCACCCATCCCCTGGGCAATTATATCAAACAAGTACCCACTTGAATAACTGCCCCCCTCTTCCTTCCTCACTTTCTTAAATAATGGGGATATAAGGAAAAATTGTTTCTACTGCCACTTTACTTATAACTTTTTAAGCTTCAAGTACAGCAAGATCAGTACAGGATAATGGTTTTTATATAACTGCCTCCTTTATTAAGTGCCCTCCTTTCAATAACCCCCCCCCCCCTTTTTTAGCCAACTATCTAATGATAGGTGCCACTTACTCTTCCTTGCAAGGTAGATAACACCATATGAACTATCTCTGGTTTATCAAGAGACAAACCTTTCAATACTGACTGAAGAAATCCTGTATTTGAAGATGAAAAAGAGAAAAATTAGTGTTAATAAAACATAGAATGGACTTTATTAAAAGGTGCAATAGTGTTCAACCAGTAAAATGAACAGTACATGATGATTTATTGGAGTCAGTCACAAAAATAATTTTTCAACTCTTAACTCTCTAGATAGTTTCAAGATTATTTTGTAATCTCCCTTCAAGCTGCATACATTTCCTTGTAAAATATATTAGGTAATTTGCTTGAAGTATTAATGTCTTACTTTAAAGACTTTTATCTCTTCTTTTTCAAAATACCTTCCTCCTCTTTAAAGTGAATACTGGTAGACACTTAAACAACACCACACAGAAACAATGAAAACATCAAGAATACATGTACAATACAATTACAGGTAAATACCTTTTAGTTCTAATATCTGTTTCATAACCACCAAGTCACCAAACATCAGAAATGAGAGACAAAAGTATATAAAACAAGTCCTCACATCTTGCGCCGACTAAAAAAAACAAAAGTAAATAGTTCAAACTATTATACACCATAGCAAAGACAAGTTAGAGAGAAATGTGGAAAGGACAAATAAAAACCCAAAGGAGGTAACTGGTTATAATTTCATAATGCTTATCATGTACGCCTATTATAGAGGCAGGGATGTCATTAACAGCTGAACTCAAGGCAAATTACTGAGTGACCAGTTGTGAAGTTGACTTTTCACTACTGCTTCCAAAATCTCAACCAAAAGAATACCACTGACAATGTTTACTTTCCCATATTTTTTTCATGTGTCTTCTTAAAGGCAAAATGTATCATTTTGTACTTACAAAATGTAGGGATCTTATGAGGAGTACACTTCTGAAGCACTTAAGGGGGAAGGGGGCAGGGGACTGGGGGCCTCAGTTTGTAGTTGCTTTTCATGGTAGTTGTTGGGTGTCAAATATCATTTTTGCATGTCAAATATTATTTTTGGTTAATAATTAAGTTTGCTTATCATTTGAGACCTCTAATTTTTGTAACCTTGAGAGAACACAGTTGTCATCAGCTACTGAGATATCAATTAATTGGGATTGCCACAGTATGAAGGGGTTACTTCTTTTTTGTCTTGTTGTTTTCCCTTTTGTCTGCACAATTTATTGGTCAATCATTTAAAACACCGTGCATAAAGTATGTTACCATGCCAAATCCAGATGCCCCATGCTCTAAGCCAGTAAATGAAACCCAAGTGAAAGTTGTGGTACTCTGCACATGTACAACCTGTATATTAATTTCAACTGTACAATGACTTACATTACTATCATGTTTGTTTGGCAGTGCCCCAAGAGACTTCAAAGTGAAGTCAAACGAGCTTTGAACTTCTCTTGCAGTCGATGATCCTTGTGTGACCATGGCAGTGAGTAGTTTTAATGCAGCCTTTATAACTTCAGGAGGATTCCCTGGGTTCAGGCATGAATACAACAACTTCATGTGACCTTGTAGAACACGTTGTACTATTGACACTCCCAGTCTATTAGCAAGTTGGCTTTCCTCTGCAGTGTACAGCAAAATTCTCTCCAAGATCTCCATACATGTTTGGATCTGCAATGAAAATGGTCTTAATATAATGATATTATAACTTAAGACATTAACCTTGTATTGGACATCAAGTGACTTTCAAGTACTATTGTTGAATTGAATCCTCCTCAGGAGGTAACCCAAACAGTTGATTGACATGTATGCATTTTCAGACAAAATAAATTCTTATCTTCAGGACATGCAGATGATAAAACTGAAAACCCCTGCCAATGTTAGCAAGCAGTTTCTCCAATAATTTCCTGTCCCAGGCCTCTTGTGGCTTTGCACAAACAAAACTGCCAGCTTCACTACCAATCACATTTCAAGAGGCTAGCACCTCTCTAAACTTAGGTTATACACTCTGTATTTAACATATATATTGATGAACATTGATCAAGTATTACAATTAGCTGGATTTAAAGCAAAATTTTAGTGCACCTTCTAGTAGGCTAGTGAATGTTCCACGTACCTCAAGCTTAGAAAGACCCTGTTGACCTATCTCTAAAATGGTGAAAATTTCTCGAAACTCTCCGCCTTCCTTAATGATATCTCCAACAGATTCTTTGGCTTGTAATTCTTTGAGTACATTCAGAAGTTGTTTCAGACCTTACAAGTCAACAGATATATTACATCACTGGTTGTAAAGGTAAGTCTGTACTTGAGTCTATTGGCTCACCCAGAGGGAGCTTATCTCAGTTTCCATGTAGCATGAAGTGACCAGGAGTATTACTACTCTTCTCTGGATGGGATGCTAATCCATTGCAAGGTAACCCCAATAGCATTTTAATGGCTTCCCTGACAATTATTCAGTACCCATTTATACCCCTGGGTGGAAAGAGGCACTGTAAGATTTAAGTGTCTTTCCAAAGAACACAAAACATTGACCAGGCCATGTCTTGAAGTTGCACCTCTCGATCCAGTGTCCAGTGTCCAGTGCACTTACAGGCCATTGGGTCTCCCCTATCACTCATGTTAAGGGTGACATTTTCAGTATGTCATTCACAGTGCATCTCTTCCTCAAGGGGCTCCCTCCCTTTCCCTTTCAACTTTCAAATTCAAGATCACAATACTTGCAGAATCGCAATAACTGCCTGGTTAATGACAGGTAAAATATCATTTGTATGTTTGATAGACGAAATGGCAGAGGAATAAAGCTAACGAGAGTCTAGCCTTAAGTAGCCAAGCTGCGTGGAATAGTAGATGCCAGTCTGCAGTGATCTTCAGGTGAAAACGAATGCAGGCAAGATTGATCTGTGTTTTCTTTGATTAAGGAATGTAGAAATGCAAATCAAACAATAGTTCGAAACCATTTTGTCCTAATACTTATTCACAACTATTCAACGTTTAATTCAAATCAGTTCTTGCCTCATTTTGCTCAAAGATTCACCTTTTGGAATAACGGTAAGACAATAAAGAAGGCCAATAACCATTTGAGATGTCGGCATTCTACTCACCGGAAAGCCTCGTGTGTTCTTTCTGTAGCAAACCCTTCAACGATCGTGCGAATTCGCCCGACTTATGGTTGCTTTGCTTCTCGTCACGCGCCTTTCTCTTTCTTTCAGGAGTTCCTTCGTCAACGACGTGTTCACCTTTTCGTTTCTTCATTTTAGTCTTGTTGTAATTTTATCCTGTAAGCGTTCTCAATGCTATGGGTGCGAAGACTAAGAGAGGTAACGAAGGAAACTCAAATGTATCGAGACGTCCGCCATGTTGCTAATTCGCACGTGGTTAAGTAACTACTTCATTTAAGAACCTTTACTTTGCGTGACAAAGAGATATCGTGACGCATGAGAGATTGGGTTTTTTTTCCCCTTTTCTTAAAATGTTTCCCATAAATGAATAAAACTGCGGGAATCTCTTTGACTAAAATAATAACCTTGAGTTTTAAAAGCACGTATAATCAAACTTTTCACGTAATCATGAATACCTGAAATATTCCTGCATTGTTCATCGTATTATCAAGCATTCACCAGTCTGCATAGAATGCATAGAACAATGCTTGAATCATGCCAGGAAACTCAGAAAAATACCATACAATCCTACAAACTGCAAAACTTTACTAAAGATCACTGCAAAATACAATATCGTTTTATGTCTTTGCTACCAAAAACTAACCTAAACATGCTTTGATGTGTATCAATTACCTTGACTAAACCTTGAGAAAGTTTGATACAGAGAGAAACATGGTGTATGAATCATAAAATAATTTCTTTGCTTAAGAATAACATGAGTGAAGGAATCACACAACAGGACTTCTCAACAAGATCAGAGATGACAGAAATGTGTACTTCTTGATACAAGATAATTAATTGCATTAAAACTGATCCAAATATTCCTTATGGGTGAGGGGAACTGTATCAAGAACTAGATTGTTTGTGTGTATGCAATGTCTGAGTGTGTTGAGGGGGAGGGGGGAGGGGATAAAGGGGGGGGGAAAGGGAACGATTGAGGTAGGATGTTCATCCTAAAACAAGAAATTATCTAAAATACAATGCAAATTCTCCTAATAAATACAGTTTGCTGAGAAATTTGGAATTCCAAAAGACTAATTTTTACAGTGTAAATTTAAAAAGTTAAATTACGAAGCCTTGTGATGATATGTACCATCTGAATGTTGAATGCTTAGCAGATCAAACACTACACTCATTCCCTCTTTTGTGGGGGAACAACAGTACAGTCCAATCTTCACTGCTTTGCCACCTGACTCAAGGTGAGCAATGCGGACAAATTTCCAGTCATCAGGGCTTCCATCTGGTAATTTGCTCTCAACCTAAGTAATAAACATACAGTCATAATTATGATAATTACAGTATTGTGCAAAAGTAATGCAAACAAACTTCAACAAATTTCCTGGCTTTTCATGGCTTTTCGAGGAAATTTCACTGCGTAACAGAGAGATAGTTACAAAATAATTGCATTAATTGTTCATTGTCAGTTGTTTAAGCAAATAATTACTCTATCTATAGTTTGTCTCATAATTTGGAGTCACTATCAATATGATGAACACTCTCTGCAAAATTTTAATTAAAACACAGCCTTTTTTTGTCAGCTGTTGGGCTTTATGTTTACAGCGCTTTGTGTATTGTGGCAAGTTGATAAAGGCTGCAATTGCTTTTCTGTTATAGGTGCATTTTGATTCTCATTGCTTTACTGATCTGTCAAGCCCAACTGATATACAAGTAGGGTTACAGAAGCCATCCATACTAATGCTACATCCAAATACATGTAATTTAGGTAGAGACAGCAGATTCAAAATTCCTGAACTGGACAAGCCTCAGTTGTCAACCTTTTTCAAGCCATTCCAAACTTTATTTTTTTTTATTTCTTATAATCATGGCAATAAGTACACAACAGAGTGTAGCAAAAATCAAACTGGATTGGAAAATTTTAAACCAAAATCAACAACATTAACCAATAGAGAAGAACTTTTCAGCAATATATATATTGCAATAACAAAAAACTACAAGGGGAACAGGGGTCATATATAATCTTTTGGGATCAGAAAAGTTAAGATGAGAAGAATGTAACAATTCTGTCACTTACAACATAATCATCGTTTATCTTGTGAACCCTAAGAGCCAGTTTGTTGCTACTCCATGACTGCGTTGACCAATCACTCCACCTGTTTGTTACAACACAGCTCATGGAGCACTCTCCATCCACATATTCCAGACCCTGTCATGAAAAAATTCAAAAGGAAAATTAAATTTTCTTGTATTGTAAAATAGTTACTTTCTAGTGAGACAAGTTAATTAGGTAGAGAAAATTAAGATATAATTGTAGTACTCACAGTTTTTATCCAGTGATCACCATCCACTCTGACCATAATACCAGCCTATTAAATGAACAAAATCAATGCAGAAGATTTTTTCCAAATGAAAAAAAAGTATTAAACCATGACAATTCAGAAGGAAGTTTGTGTGCCTTATTTACAAGGTGTTTCTAACAAAATCCAACTAACCAACTCTGACACTTGCACAGACCCCATTTTAGCAAACCTCAAGGCTGTTCCATAAGATGAGTAAATTTTTTTCTTTGTTCATACACCTTTATTTTTCAAAAGAAATTTAACATGACTGTTGTTCCTAAAAATATAAATCATTGCCAACTATTTATTCTTTGAATTTGATTATCAAGACATGTCATTAACAAAATGTCATGCATTGGTGCATGTATCTGTTATTTTTTTCTCACAAGACAATAAGTACAAATAAAAGTCAGAACACATTCACAGGTAGTAGTTGTACTGAACATGGCTCAATAGCATCTGGTCAATTTCTGTACAATTTTTAATAGTTATAGGACTGAGTGGAGTCCAATTTGGTCCATTATCATATGAGTGATTAACAAAATTGGCTAGCCACAAAGCGGGGGTCCATTTGTTAATCATGAGTGATGGTAATAGGAATGAGTGGAGTCCAATTAGGTCTGTAATCATACAAGTGACTGACAAAATTGGACTACAAAGAAGTGGGAGTCTGATTTGTTAACCAAAAGTATGATTACAGAGAGAATTGGATGACACTAAGTCTTTTTATCAATTAATCAAAACTATGTCAAAATTTGAGGAAAAAACTAGCCATCAGTTGTACATTTTCATAAGAAAAAAACAGTTCATTCGGAAAAATGCAAGACCACAGCACATGCACACAACACATTCTGTCCACTTACACAGACATGACATGTTAACTGTCCCTTTAACTGTGCTATTACACTGTCCAATTACAAGTATAATGGGCACACTGTCCTATAAGTGCTCAAATGGGCTGGTGATAATCAATCACGTTTAAGAATTTTGTTATAGTTTTGATTAGACAGGTTACAGGCTAATTATATCAAATACGATCCAACAAATTACAAGGTATTTCAAAATATTACCGAATGAGCTCACCTGATCAAACTGGTTTAGAGCTTTGAGTTCAAACGATGTTTCAATGACACTGTTCATCTGTTTTACCACAAGATGAAGCAAGTGACCATCATCTTTAATAATTTGAGGATTGTAATAAGTTCTGGAGAAAGAAATTATGTAAAACACTTTGAACAAAAGAATACAATGCATTCTGTAGCAATAATCAAGTATCTGACAGATTGTTACAATTGGTGTTATGTTTATTTTCAAAATAAAATCTACATTACACCATGGAACCTTCCTCATATTATATTGATTACAACTCGGTAGCCTCTTAGAGTGACTGATGAGACCATCAAACTACAGTGTTTTAAAGTTCATTTTTACATAACATTATCTACATGGTTGTAGTAACTAAAAATTGGGTCACAAACCTCTTCCAAAAATCTGTTTGTCCTTTCTAAAATAAAGAAGGGAATATTTCATACACATTTAATAAAGTAATCAATGCAGTAAGCTCATCACATTACTATGCTAGTTGGCAGAGCCATGTATTGTTTTTATTAATAGCTTAAGTACCTTACTTAAATGTGACAAGTGTAACAAGGCAATATTCAGAAATTCTGTCAATTGCTAGTTTAAAGAGTGACCCTGCTAAAAAGCCACGATCCACCCTTCCATAAGAAAAATCTTTTGAACCCCAAATTAATTGAAAGTCCAATAATTGCTTTATTTTAAACCACAATTACCAGTAACTCCCTCCATTTATATAAAACAACATATTCTGCACCCAAAGACATCATAGTTCCATTAATTAACAGCTGATATAGGGTTCTGCTTCGTCAAAAACTAGTACGTCAATTTTCCCACTTAAAGAAGTTTTCATTTACTTTATAGACATCCCACTTCGTCTGTGTTTGGAAATCTAGGACTCGCACTACGGGTACCTGTTGCTAAGATTTGACAAGCTACATGAAAAGAAAAACGTACCGAAAAAACTTTTAAACCTGTGTCACCATTGCAACGTAGTTTATACTGTTGTGGTGGATTATACCAGAGAATGTCAGGACCGAGCTTTTCTGAGCTAAAATCTAAAGATAAGGAAAACCGGTCCACAACTGCCGCCATAATCAGCGGCCTGAGTACTGCGGACGCATATAGATGTTTATACTTAAAAAGCTTTCAATGGCGGACAGTGAGGAGTCTGGGAAGCCAAATGATTTTCCATTCAGTCATGAGAAAATTGTAACTATTTGGTTTATTCCTACATAGACTTGTACAAGGGTGAGTTGAAATCAGATTCTTTGGCTGCCAAGATTCTCTCCTTTACGTACAGGCATGTTTCTTGACCTATCCTGATCGTTATCAATAATCGGTATTACCCAGCCCGCACTCTCTCCTTTCTTTGAGAGACTGATGCACAGCAACGTTTTTTATACAACAGACTTCTCGAAGGATAATCGGGTTGACAAAGCGCACAAACTAAGTAGGAAGAATCTGATTGTCGACAAAGTACTTCATCATTTTATAGTCACGAAATACCTGGTCACGCAACAATTACTGGTAACGTTGTTCTCGGTGACGTGCTTCCTTCGCAAGCCACGAATTGTTACAAGTTCACATGCGTTAGAAACCAGTGATCAAGAGTTTCATTTTTTTTATCGCTGTAATTGTTAAAAGCTGCTGTGAATGGTGGCTGGTAGGAGACTAATTGCAACCCGCTGCTGCACCCCATTTTACTGGATTGCCTGACGGAAGATTGGGTGTCACGCGCCTTTCGTGTCATACAAGATGGGCAATAGGGAATAAACGGGGAGAAACATCAGCACATTCGAACGATGGAATAAGTCAAGAAGTTAGCAAAATTTGGACACTTAACCTTTTTTTTTATTTCTTGTCATTGACCTTCTGTAAGACTAAACAGACACACATCTAAATACAAAATTAAGGTTATAATCCAATCTCGCATGCTCTTTTTCAACAAGAAGAATACCCATGATCTTATCGCTTTAAGTAAATAAGCATAACAGGCAATTGCTTTATAGCTATTGCTTACTACTGCTTTTACTATGCCAGCTCAAGATCAACTACCATTGTAACATTTTTGAGATGTGTTGTCTGATTGCCGTTGGTCCACGTTGAAAAATTTACGAAAATCAGACAAAAGGGGCTTCCTTATTTTTTGAAACTGGTTATCTACGAATCATATTTATATATTGTCTACTTCTTTAACCCTTTAAAGAAACATCTCTACTTAAGATAAAGTCGCAAAAACCTAGCGAAGAGCTCTTGAAATTTCAAATTGAAATTTTTCAAATTTCTAATCAGATACTAGGACCAGAACTCCTAGGTCACGGGCACAGCTTAAAGTGTTGAAAGTCAGTACACTTCACGGGATAACGTCTCATAGAACATAAAAATTTGGAGAAATAAACACGAATATTGCAAGTTTTTTCCTCATATGACAGTTCTTGCTCCCGAAACGCGTGGTTTTCTGTTTGGGAGCAAGTCTGAAGAGTTCCCTATCATTCATTTGGTTTTATGTACATAAATTTGGTTCAGCCATTTTACAGCTAACATTACCTTCGCTCTAGTCTATTCATGAGTCTCCACCGAAGGTCCTTTCCACATAAATTGCCAACTATTTTCTTATTTTGTTGTGCCTGACAAACATAATTGGCTTTCCGTTTACAACACAATAAATTTTATGGCTCTCCTTTAAGATACCTAAGTTTGTGTAGTGTAGTCCACCTCGCGAGCGAAAAAAAATGCGGTACTTTGAGAAAACTAGCTTTCCGGCGTCAAGTGTTTTAGTGGCGTTGGCCTTTATACACTCCCATCAAAAATTATCTCATATCGCACAGCTACTGCAAGGATTGATTTTATCCCCCTCCCTAAATTCATATAACTTATTGTCAGTAAATTTTCATAAGATGCCGTATATGGAGCCGACTCTCCGCACAACCTCACACACCAACTGCTTCACCTTAGTGTCGGCGCCGGTAGAAATAAGGCATGTCACAGCGGGAAAAACCGCTGGTAGAACGGCTTTGAACTGCAGCGTAGGCAAACTAAGAAGCAGCTCTAGCATGGTTATAACCAGATTTGTCCAAATGTTTACTTGAAGCAGTTCGTCTTCTTTTCGCTTCAAGAATTGTCTTTCAAGTTCTATCATGCGGATGTCTTCCTCTAGGAGTTGTTGATAATGTTTCGATTTGGGATCACGAGGGGATTTCTCCGAGGAGGAGGAGGAGGAGGAGAGTTTCCACCTTCCGAGGGGAGAGTGCAACGGTTCATCCGGATAACCATTGCTCCAACTGGAGATATCACGAGTATGCGCAGGGGAAGATGTTGACGAGAATGAGAAACTTCTCTCCAGATCAACCTCGAATGACATGTTGCTTTGAGCTTCGCTCTTATACTGATTGTACAGACGCACATACACGCTGCTCAATTGATCACAAGCCTCGTTTAAGCGCCGCACAATCCAATCTACGTTTCGATCTCCCTTGAGCAAGTCATTGTGGCGCGCGGGGCTATTCCCTGCCTCCTCTTTGATGCCATCGTCTTCTTTATCCTGCTGGTTGTTTGTGACCCGGTCTCCCGTCAGAATGCGCTTAATATGAGAGCTGGAGAAGTGCTCTCCACTGTGTCTACAAATTTGGAATAGAGTGTGGAGGTAACACGTGAATGCTGTCGTGGATTGCCGCAGGAGGTTTGCGGGCGCGTCAAGCTTGGCTAGCTTTTGAATTAACGACCTTAAACCAGGTCGCGCGTTGAACTCGTAGGCCACTGTGTGAGACTCCATGAGGCAATCAAATAACACTGATAAATTAGCCGGTGAGAGGTACGAAAGGAGACCAGGAAGATTCGCTTCGGAGCTCTCATTACTGAAACCTTCTAGAGAGGTTGGAGGGTTGACTGGGTTCGAACTTTGTGCCATGACGCTCTCCGCATTGTCGAGGAGAATGGAACCGAGAGTTTGCAGCAAGAGCTGATGGGAAAGCAAACTCACCAACAAACCGCGAAGAGGGACCCTGGGAACAATTAAAGTACAATGTTACAACAGTTACTTTTACGTGACAACTCAAACTCTAATCTGACAGCATATTGAAAAAAAAAATCATGATTCCTTTACAGTGAAGACATTGTATTCAAACTGAGCAATGCTTTGTAGCTAGAATGTTTTCAGCGAACAAAGAGAATTAACGGCGGATCATTGCAACACACAAAGTATGTTTTATCCATTAAGGTAAAATTTTTTTTAAACAAGATCGTTCATTCTCTCACCTATCTGCATTCTCAGGTTTTTCTTTATTTTCCACTGATGACAACACAAATACATAAGACCGCTGATCATCTTCGTCGTTCGCAGGCCTAGGCGTTTCCTGTTTATGGTTGGTAGACTTATCAACTTGATTGTCCAGTAGGAACACCTAACGATGGAAATAAAACGAGAAAAAAAAATTTCAACAATTATTAGTAGATGTCCCTCTTCCTCAGAAGATTCCTTTTGCTCAGAAGATCTGCACCTTGGGAAAGAGGGCCGTTACAAAAAGTTAAAAGCTGGCAAGAATTTAGACCTGAATCATTTCAGAGACGATATTTCTCAATTATTGTTAGACATAACTTATCTTGTCTCCCGGCGATGATGTGAATTTCATCTGGCGTGCTGCTGTAATGATTTGGTAAGAACAAATAGAAATTCGCAATATTTACAAGATTTGTTTTGCCTTATTAAGTACGTGAATAAGAAACCACGCGCTACCCTTTCAACCAATCAGATTCAAAAGCAAAACTAATCGCGACTTGGTCACTCGCGCTTTCCCGCGCTTGAGGTAGTTAACTTGTTTTCACTTCGAGTCCTCATTGACTTCTTGTGATATTTCCCATTCTTCTGATTAACCACTGTGGTCACTTTTAATTTAGTTTTACGACACTCAGTACGCTATGGAAGTGCTCCACATAGCTTATTCCTCTCTTAAATCTTACTTGCTCTGCCACTTGCTGCAGTCGAATCATATCTGCTGTTATAACATCTCGCCGTGCAACAACCCTGACCGTCATTCCCTCGTCGCCATTTACGCTGAATGACCCTGGTTGGAAGCACGCTACCATGTCCCTCAGGTTTGACAGGGTCGTATGTACCGCCTCTCTAAGCCCCTCACTAACAATGAGCCAAAGGTCCTCTGTAAAGACTGGTCCTCCCGAAAGTAATAGGTGCCTGAAAGGTCATAGAAGAAAGGAAACATTAGGCTGGTGTAATTGTGACTTGTTCTGGTGAAAAGTTTTGTGACAATCTCCCTCTGCTAAAAATTCGACGATATATAGAATAACAAGTGGAGAGGCATGAACTGATTGATTTTAATAAACAGAGCTCTCGATTACTTTCACGATCATATTAGGAATGTACTGGTTATTTTACAATACAATCAAACATATTTTACTTGACTTGTGCGTCTGCTCAGTAAGAGATCACAGATGACGTAAGTTGTGGTAAGAACAAGAAAGTGGCACGCCAGGGGCAGCAATAGATCATAGGTATGAACCAATCAAAAGAAGTGTACAGTTTTGTTGCAAAAGCCCAAATGCGAAATCGTCCGATAAGTACAAGCGGTATCTTAAAAGTACATTACCTGAGACAAGAACACCCAAGCCTGGCAATTCCTTCCACAGGTTGGGAAACACACTCCAACAGTAGATCCAAAGTTTGTTTAATCATTCCAGGAACGCACTCAGCAGCTCCTGAAATACATAAGCAATACTGGATTTGAATAGACCATCGGAACGGTCATTTTCGCTGGTTACAGTAAGATTTTGAAAATTCGGGTTACTGAACTGAGAGCATTGGTTTTAGAAAAATAGAACTCAGCAGATGGAAAATAGTTGGGTTTTTTTCTCAAACGTTTTAAAGTGATAGCTAAAGCACACCTTTAGTCTCTGTCATTTTGAGAACTCTTTACTGCATCGTGCGAGGTGCTCAATTTGCGTCCTATAAGTGAGGTTAGGTTGTGCCGGGTTAAATTTCCCAAAGGTGCAGCTAGCCAACTGAGCCCTTTTCTTCTCCTAAGTCATCACGTGTTCTGAATTTGTTAGCTACAGTGTTTGCTATAACAAATTTAATTAAGTTACCTTGGACGCTTAAGAATTGACCAAGTTCCTCCACCACAAGTTCAGTCACGAGACCGCATGCTTGCTTGAAATTTGCCGCTGTATTCTCCCAATAGCTGCCATCCCTGTTTCCTCGCTCAACCCAGGACTCAAGCACTGGGAGTAGGAGATTCGTGACTACATAGATAGAGAAGTGAGGGCCTGGTACTGTGGTGATCGAGCGCAAAATATCAAACAAGACTTCTAAAGTTTGGGGCTGAAATTTACAGGGGCATTGAGCTACTACTTTAGTGAGCCCCTCTAATAATAGGAACCACACGCGCAGAACTCCAGTGTCGTCGATTGAAGCAATTGAAGCCGCCGACGTCATAGTTGGGATTGGATTCTTTTCTTTCCGGTTGTTAGAATCGTTTTGTTTTATAGGACTTAGAGAAGGACTGGGAGTGCCTGGAAATTCCGAAGAATATTCCACCAAACGAATTGCGTGTGATCCGTGGAAGACTAAACTCGAAGGCATGATATAAATGGAAGCCAACTTCTTTGACATGTTCAGCAGGAATTCCAAAGCTGGAGGGCACATCTCGTTGACTATCTCTGAGTCACTCTTCCCGTTGTTATCGGAATCACTTCGGCCACCTTCATAGTTGCCATCGACTTCCGAACCACGTACGAGCAGGAGAAGTATTTGGATACACTGCACAGCAGCGGATGCGAACACCGACGAGTTCTTGTTTGTTAAGAAAGCCGAGAGAATGTCAAGGATTTGATGATGCTTGCGTTCTGTGTTTGAGTCGTTCGAAGCCTTACAAGAAACTTCTGGCATCTTCCTCAAGGAAGAAAATATTGGCCTCCAGCCAGACTTAATGCTGGTCATATGAGTTTCCACCAGTTGAGAAAGGGTTGCTAATATCTGGCGAGAATAAAAAAATTCTTTAGATACTTGGATTTAAATTCGACAAACTGTGGTTTATGCATCTGTTTAGAGCAAAAATAATGTAACCATTACACATGTAAGAGCAATTTTCAATTAAGTATCGAGAGCAACCCGGCATAGCTTTAGTTTTACTCAACATTGCTCTGTGATTGATCCAAAAAATTCACGCCATTCTCGCAACCCGACTTTTTCATTCTCGTTTTCCCGCAGTTTGCTTGTTTTCACTTTGAAGTCTCATTGGCTAATGACAACGTAAACCGTTGTTCTGATTGATCGTTGAAATTAATTTTGTTCACTCAATTAAAAACTGCTCATACTTACTTGTTCTTGATCGTCTAAACTGCATGACGTCGAAGACAGGATGCCGTCAAATGGTCTCAAAAGGGACTCGTGGAACCAGAAATGAGGGAGTTCAGTGCGGTTGCTCAAAAGCTCCGTCATGATGTCATGAAGGGAAGTAATTGCAAGCTTGGAAATGTGCCTGTCCTTGTGAGTCGCTGCCTGTAGAGATGAACAATGAAAGTAAAGCGACAAACCGAAGGAAGCTTACAGTAATCCAGATCTTCAGTCAAGCTAAAATTTGTTGCGTTAGGGAGCTTGACGCGGTTTTAGTATCATTAAGATACTTAGGAAAATTCTTCCCGCAGTTAAGGATAGGATACTAGTCTATTGCAGTAGATGCATGCGGGCTATACCTACCTAAAGAGAAAATACCATGACCTCACCAAGATACTATTAAAGAATTAACACAATCCGGAGTCCAGCTCATAGAAACTTAACCTTCTGCATCCTGACGAGTGACTTGCTTCAGTATCTTGAGTGTTACAAATGGGACGTTTTTGAGAAATGATATCATATTCTTAATAATTAAAGAGCAGTACGTAACCAAATTGATACATGCACACCATGTTATTCACAAAGAAGTGGGATACATGCAATAATATATTTTCGTGGTAAAGAGAGTAATTTGTTTCGTCGCGACAGCAAAACTACGCTTTCTTCCACTCGACCCCCCTTTCCAAGCATACACAGTGTTTGAAATATTCAAAACTAGGCAAAAAAGATAAAAAAAAAAACAACAACAACAACAACAACCTAGTGGTCATTCGGCCATTCTCCTATTTTTGCGCACTAACCTCCTCAAAATGGGGTGCTATCACCGCCCATGCTCTCATAAGATGCAACAGTGGTCTGCTGGTATTGCGGGCGCTCCTTAGTATTACATCCGCCAGTCGATACAGATGAAGAGTTGTGCTCAAAGATGGCGATTGGCCATTCGAAGTAACGGGTGCTCCCCCTGCGGGTGAATTTGAACTTTTTTCCACTACTGAACCAAACAGCTGAGTCTTGGAAGCAGAGACCAAAGCTTCTAGGAAAGACAAAAGCCCTTCTAGGTGCAACGTATTGGCGGCGTGCTCAAAAAGACGATCTACCGCGGCTGAGAGAGCGTAAATGGCGCGGGAGGCGTCCGCGGGAGTTAGCAGTCCGCCGTTGGAGGGTGCGTGTTCCGAACCGTTTTCGGAACTTTGTGGAATAACACTAGAACCATTCGGAGAGAGTTCTCCGGAGAGGTAGTCTGAAATGCTTGAAGATTCTGACATGGGCGAGGGTATGTCGGGGTTTATTCGGAGAGAGTTCGGCGGAATTGTGTGGGACGAAAAGTCTCCAATGCCGTTACTGAAATGCATGCGTTCCAGTTGCGATATGTACGTACAGCATCTATTGAAACAAAGCTGAGGTTAATTCTATTTGTTTATGTGTAATAATCATCCATTGCTAATGACAGATGTTATCTGCGTTGTCAAAAATAAGCTATTGGAACAAGAATTGAAAGGGTGTGTGTTTTGTTGGTCTTAAATTGTAAACGTTTCCAGAAACGTCTTGCAAAAGGATTAAAGCATTGTGAGAGTTTCTCAAAGTGTTTTCAAGTACCTGAACACGTGTTTCCAACACTTTGGCGCATGACTGCCCAGTTCTACTCCAACAGCCAGCAGTCCATCCATACTTAAGACATGCGCGGCGTGTAGCTTGATAGTTCCTGGTGAAGAATGTGACCTTGTTCTTTTTGCTTCCAGACCCTCTCCTCCACAAGAGGCATTTGCTAACTGGGCTAGAACCAGTTCACAACGGGTTTGGATTCCCAGCGTGCAGCACAGACGTGCTGCTCGGCGCAGGCCATCCAGGCTGAGGCAGATGGTGTCCCTCTCACGATTTAGATCCCTTTTGGATTCACCTCCAAGCATTGCGGCAACGCTATTTGCAGTACCTACGATTTTAACACGGAAAGGTTGTACATTTATATATTTGCATTTGTAGTGGCTTGGTAAACTGACGCTTTACTCTGTTTCCATGACAGCATCATTTATTATTCACTACTTATATCACTCTTTCTCCAAGATTAGACTGAAATCGATCAGTTTGAATCCTTCAAGAAAGGTTTTAGTTTCTTATTCAAAGTTATTAAGTAATTCCCCAAACACAATGACAGCAATAACGACTTTCAATATCAAATCATCACTACTGTGGTTGAATAGAAGTTCAATTTTCCTTGTTTACCACTGTGGAAGGACCATATAGAATACTGTCACTGGAATATAGCTATATCTCTTTGCCACTGGGAAAGAGGTTTGAGGAAAAAAAAAACTGGCACAGGACACTGGCTTTGAATGTGAGCTTCGTAACTCGCACCTCAACACCTCCAAATTATCAACTACAACTTGTGTCTAGTTACGTGTGTTAGTCATGCGTGTTATACATGACCCTCTGGCTTGGATGTAAGGGCAACTTTGTCCCACGTCATGATAGTAATAAACTGATTCGATTGATTAATTCATTGATGATTGAAGGATGCAGGTCACAAACCTGAGGTGGAAGTCTCTAAAGGTGCTGACAGAATCTCCAACACTGAGTCCCACGTAGCCAGCAGCAGTCTCCGGGCAAATTTCATCCCTTCTCTCTTGGCAGGCGGCAGGGTGCTTGGGTTCTTGTGGTGAAGGAGGGGACTGTCTTCCTCTTCAGACAACATGTTGTCATTTAGCGTGTTGATCAAAGCACGGTTGCCATCCGGTGAATCCAGTGTGAAACCGGCTTTTCCTAATATGTTATAGGTGGTAACCAGGCGGTACAGCTCAGCCAGCCAGACCGAGGAGAGACCGATAGGCATGCCGCTGTTCAGAATATTACCGATGAAGTCGTCCTTAAATGTCAAGAGAAAGTTGCAAGAATTAGCTCATTGAGTAGTTGTGGTACTTGATTGGTTCACCAAGACAAACAAAAATTCCTGAACTAAACGAACTTCCCTCTGTCTTGTCTTGCACCTTGGCCACGCACACGGACGAAGACAAAATCCTCTAGTATCTTTCATCCCTCGTTCATCCCTCGGTCTCTTGAACCCCCCCCCCCCTTTTGTTATTTTGAACCATATTTGGTTAATCACCAGAAAGAGGGGTGGGGGGGGAGAGTGAGGAGGTAGCATTAAATGGCTCCCTTTGTGCCTACACAAGCACATTTACTTTGAATTTATCTTTCTTTGTGTCCTTCGCAGCTATCTTCTTAAGGGATGCTTTCAAAATCCTAACAATTAGATCAAGTTGATGGTTCTATAGAACTGCGTAAATTTCCCACGTCTCGAAGAAGACATTATGGAATTTCACAGATTTATTCCTCAAAATGTAACTCTTTCTCGTCAACGTGAAAGCTGTTTCTGACGATTATTTATCATAGAACCCTGAAACTGAAGGAATCCTGCAAGGAATAAGAATATGGCTGTTTTCTTTCTTACCTGTGCTAATCCTGGCGTAGTTTGCTTCTTCTGATAGTAACCACTCTTTAACAGTTTTAAATTCAATGTCAACGTAGCGTATACGGTAACATAAACACCATCTGCGTTAAGAATAGGAAAACTAGGATCCGAAGTCGCTCCTTCTCCTGACTTTTCATCGACCAAATCCGATCGTCCACGAAGTGTACCGAAGTTTGGAACGTTCTTTCGCTTGAGTGCCATGCAGGTAACCGCTTCGCAGACATCGGAAGCGAATTGCTGCAAGGCCTCGTCAACAGCTACTGGATCAGACAGACCTAACACAGATGGAAGAATGCCAAGCAAACAACGAGCGAAGTTCCGTGCACCTTCTTTCTCGTTTTCCTCAACACTCTTCTTGACATCTCTTACTTTCTTTTTATCCGGTGACTTGACCGACGAGGAGTTTTCGTTTCCTTTCTTAACATAAACACCGTTGATTTTTACGCCTTGTGATGAATTTTTCTTGAGCGTGTTAGTGGTCGACGGATTAGGTTCGTCTATACTCTGGCTTTTCAGTAGAATTCCTTTCGGCTTATCACCGTTGCCATTCTGTAGTCTACGATCGTATTCCGAAGTCGAACGAGTTCTCCGAAGTGTCGGCCGAGAGCCTTTTGTTGGCGATCGGTCTTTTTCTCTTTCTCTCTCCTCCCTCAAAGCCTTTTCTCTTGCTTCTATTTTATTTGCTTTGGATTCCACATATTTTCTGTGTGTCGGTGATGTTTGTTCCAAGGGTTTTCTGTTTATTGGCTCGACTGTTTTCCCATCATTTGATAAACGCCTTAGGCCGGGCTTAGCATTGAATGACGGATCACTGGAAGACTGCGTGCGTGGCCTCGGTATCCCACCTCTAATGTTACGTTTTTGTTGACTGCTTTTCCTTTTCTCATTATCAGCTGAAGAAATTTCAAAGTTGTCAGTAGTAAGCGCCGCCCAAGAATTTGATTTTCGCAATGGAAACCGCTGTAAATTAGAAGTGGAACTCTTACTAACTGAAATTTCATTGTCAGAGAAGCATCTTCGTAAAGCAAACTTGCCCACTCTTATAGAGCTGTTTTGCGCATCTGATGCCAAAAGGTTTGTTTTTCTTTCCTGCAGTGCGCCATTATCTGAACCAGCGCGTTCCCGTTGATGCGCATGCCCATTCATGGTTCGTTTTTGCACGGTCGGTTTCTGTCGCGTTTTACTATCAAAAGATGAGGATCGTTTCACAATTGTGCGCATGTTACCTTGGGGACTGGAACCAACTCTTTTAGGGAGGCTGCTCTTACGAGGAATCCCTGATCGCGATGCATTACTAAACCGTGAGTTTTTGATATTCTCGAATTCGTGTGTTTCAAACATGGCGATTTCGTCTTCGGAGGCGAAGTGGACGCTCTTAGGAGTAAGGGGTCTGATTTCAGGTTCTTCATCTGAAACTTAGGAAATTTAAGCTTATTTGTTAACATGTAATATTTTACGTCTTCAGCTGCCCTCAGATTAGAGATGAAATCATACATGAGCGTGCTGTGTATGACATCCTATCAGAGGCACCTCCTCCAACCCCATTCTCCTCCACAGCCGTTGTCATACACATCGTCTCGCGAAGCGTTTTCGGTTGTGTCGAGACCAAACAACGGCTGTCAAGGAGACTACTGATCGAGCTCCCAAATACATGAAAGAGACCAGACTACCGCACTTAGAACTGTTTCCTTCGGTTTTCTTTTGAACAGGATGTAATGTTCGAGCAGAACTGTTTTCATTGGTTTTCCTTCGAACAGGATGCGAATTCGTGTTTCTCAACTTTGATTTGATTTAAATTTTAAATTGTTGAACATCAATGATTACGCTAACCCTGGATAAACCTAGCCATTTTTTCGAATATCTCGGCCGAAATGTAAAGAAATATCCTGAAATTAGAAAAAAAAACCTCTCAAGTGGCTCACCATCATTCCTGAGTTCTCCATCCGTAAGGCTGTCCCAGGCCCCTCCGTTTTCCTCAAACCGCTCGGTTAGAGATTCGATATCCCCGTCCGGAGATCTCTGGGAATTAATTTCCCATCGGTTACCACGTCTATAGGCACTCCTTTCTCCATTTACTTTTCCATTAAGAGAATTTCCTGTTTCCCGTGCAGAAGCGGCATTATCGTATTGCTCCTTGAGCAACTCCCAATTATCAGTTTCTTTCATTTTACTTAAAAATTCAATGTGTTCATCACTCAAGCCTCGTCCTTGACTCAAGTCCTCTAAGGACCCCAGCAACGCTACCACGCATGCTACACTACAGCTGGCCACTGTACTGTCGGTGCAGCGAGCGGATTCCACAATGCCATCCATTAAACTAAGAAAAAATTGAATACATTGCTTAGCGTTTTCTTTGAAAGAAGTTAACCTTTCTTAGTAATCATAAATAAACTATCATTCCCAATTTCATTCACCCTGGAGAGAGTGGATAAAGAGCCAATTTACGTGTCACGGTAAGACGGCTAATTTAGTCCATGAATGTACTGATTTGTCACAAGAGGCTTAGCATGGATTGTTCGAGTGCATAAATTATATTGCCTCAATCGTTAAAAGACAACGATCATCTGCTTGTTTCCCTTTATCATTTGAAGCTCGAAAGCTATAGCTGCACAAAATTTCCCTCAGTGTTAACAGTAATGATGCTAAAAGAAACCAAATAAATTGACATTTAGCAGTGGCACCCGTAAGAAGTAGCTGTTGGTCCACTTTTTTTCCATGCCCAAATTAGAATTTGGATTTTAAACGTTAACGTTTGTTTTCAATCTCTGATCTCAAATGAAACATTGTTCTTTGGAATAATCAGAAATTGCTCTATCAAACACTTACAGTCGCAGCAAATCCAATTCCGTTTTCTTCTGCTCAGTCGGTGAGTCTGGTGACGGGGGATTGTCTTTGTCAATAATCGTTGGACCAGCGGCATCCAGCAGCCGTTGAGGACTGGAAAGGAACTGGAGATGAAAAGGAAATTAGATTTGATATTCAAAAATATCGTAGTACCTTCACATTTGCTACGCGCAAGTGAACTAAGAGGGGAATGGTAGGGGGAGAATGGTTCGTCTCGAGACTGAATAAATTATGTGCCGCTCGCGCTTTGAGACTGATCACACTTGTGACTAACAGGAGCCAAGAACCTTTGCGGCTTCTTCATCTCAAGGACATGATGCGAATTGATATGAGAAAAGAGGAAAAATTTAATTAACTCTTTAACTCCCAAGATCTCATTAGTAATTCTCCTTACTGTCTGCCATACAGTTCTTGTGATGTTAGGTTGGAGAATTTGGTATTGAATCAACTTTTAATCCCCTAACAGATTTTTTTCCACACTCTCACCACTAGTCTTCTTGATATTTTATTGATATTGTAAGGAGAAATTCTGTCTTGGTCACTTATGGGAGTTAAAGGGTTAAAGGAACGAGGATTTTTTTTTAGGAAGAGTCTGTTCCATTAGGGTTAACGCAAAACCAATCTTCACTTAATAGCCCGCATGCTCGAGGCGGCACACATATGACGTACGTCCTCTTCTTAAATTGTCAACTTTACCATAATAGCCAGGTATGACCTCACAAACTAATTCACTTTACCTCCTTCAATGCTTTCAGTGCCTCTGCTCTCTGCTGAGCTGGAGGATACAGAATGATGCGATGAAACAGCGACTCCAACACAGGCCTCATGGCGGCTAAGGGACCCACAAGGCGTAGGAGCTCTGTAGCTATGTTATAGATAGTCCTTGGTATGGGTCCTACAACCGACGACGACTTGGCAAAGTTCCCCGTTCCACGCCCTCCTCGGTTGATTTCCTCCGGGAAAGGAGTCACGGTTTTTGGTCGCTTGTTCAGGTCGGTAAGAGGACTCCCCAACAACTGAATCAGGGCGGGGCATAAGAGTTGCCTGAAACGTGAAGAAAAAATGTGTGAGACTTAAGTCATGTAGGACGCATAGCAATCAGAGAAAAGATACTATCCGTGTATGAGGTAGTTCTTCGCTCGAGAGAATTTGTGCTTCGGAATTTTAGTGGATATTCAATCCCATTTCCCCTTGCAATTGTCAATCATCCTTACTACTCTTTAGGTTCCTGTGAATATGGCCATGATCCTTTGATCTAAATTTCGAATGGAAAAGTTTTGAAATAAGGAAGGGAAAGACTGTCCATTTGTCAGCTTAAAGTATTTATGAACTCACCAGATAACGTTTATAAACTCTTTTTCCTGTTGTAAGGCTGTGGATAGGCTGCTAAGCATAACCAAGATGGCTTCCAGGTACAATGGAATGGCCTGGCCGCCTTGCACCGGTACGCTGTGGAAAAAAAGGACACAGGTAAGTATGTAATCGTATGTCCCACGATGCAGTCATTTTCAATGTGAATCGCGACGTTTCGACTGCATACAACGCTAAGTCTTTTTCAGGTGACGAAGAAAACTTGTTTGGTTGAGAATCGCTAACGAGATTTCCAAAGAAGCAAAGGAGAGTTGAATTGTGTTAAAATCGACTTCAAAAGATTGAAGGCATCGGTCAATTGTGAGAAGATTGTCGAGATGAACTTCAAATAACACTTGCTGAAGATATTCTTAAAGTGTCTATGCAAACATGAAAAAACCTGAAAAACGACAATGCTTTCGAAATCTTTAAACGTCACCACCTCAGAGAGTATTCTTAAGATTGTGCGACGATCTTTAAAGGTGCAAATAAGCGAATCTTTTCGGGTGTATTTGGAAGCTGTTTCCGCCATCATTTCACGATTTAGGGCCATTTTTTAGATGTAAAACAAGGCCTTTGGATATCAAAGTTAATCTGCTTTACTTTTCTTGGTACTTATAATTGTTAAAGTACGTACTTCTCTCCGTTTCTTAGTTAAGCAGCCCATCCAAGAAACCTGAAGCGCATTTTTTATGCACTCTGTCATTTTCACGGGTATTTAAAATCTTAAGGGCGACGAAAGGCGAAAAGATTGCGAAAAGAACCAAGATTTCTCGGTTACTTGATCACATCATTTTGGGCCGCTCGTTAACTGTATTAAGTGTCTCATGGTGATATTTACAAGCTAGAATTCATCAGTGATGGAATATTCGATAAACTATCAACAACACGTGTCTTCAAGTATTATCTCCGTCAGTAATCCCATGCTGTGTAGGGCAAAACAAGAAAGAACTGGATGAAATTCCTCATATAAGCCTTTTAACAGGACCCACGAGGTAATAAAAATGAAAATTTGTCCCTACTTTGTCAGTGCAACTGTTATGTCCGCATTTTCACCGTTTTCTAACGAAAAAAATTTATCTGATGGTAATAACTTGAAACACGCACAAACGAAATAGTTTTAAAATATTGTTTTTGCTTCTTATTTGTGTTATGCCCAAATAATTTGTATGTAGACAAAACAACGTGTAAAATAACTTGTTTTTTAGGAAGCTGTTGCAAACTGCTGCATTTTAAGACCAGAGTCGTGCGTTCAAAAACCACGAATCGTGCTATTTTAAGAGCTAAAATTTTAATGTTCTCTACGGGAGAATAACACTGGCTCTTTGTAGGGTGCATGGAGGACAAGTGATTTTCTTTTAAATTAGAAAGATTCTGTGCCTAAAAAAACCTAATTAAGTTGGATAAATATTGGATGTTTTATTTCAAAGAGAACTAAAGAGGCAAGAAAAGTTTCATTAAAAATTTTTAATTTTCACTGCAGATTCTTTGACACGATGCAGTCTTACTTTAGAAATTCCAGAGCGAATGTCGTAATTCCCAATTGTGATTTAAGAAACTTAGAAAAAAGATTAGAAAATAGCTACTACAAATTTTACTTTGTATGCCAAGGGAAAATCGACTCTGTAGCCTAATTATGGTGCTTTTTGATTTTCATTTGAAAGTTCCCACACTTGACCTCTTTGCACTGATTTTAAGGGATATGAAACCACATCACTTCTTTGGATATCATGGGGGTTAAAAGTATTCTATTTGTTTTTGTGTAATTTTATCCGGAGATCAGTTCTTCTTGACCTGTAAAGGGAAAATCTCCTTACCTAGGTCCTGCGGTCAGTCGGAAGCAAAAGTGTTTCAGTAACAGCACCACATCTTGGCTCAACAACTTGGCATGGTCCGTGGAAAAAAGATTCGTGTCTGCACGTAAAAAGTTAAAGATAAGCAGGTTACCCGGGTCCCCGTCGATTTACGCCAGCTGCAGCTATAGACATGCGCAATTGAATAATTCTAACGTGGTTCGAGTTTCTTTTCTTTTGAAACCCTTTGCTACTAAAGAGTGACCAGCACTTGATTTCTCTAAACAGCATCACTGCCGAATCAAACGCTTACGTCATTACAATAAAGGAACTGATCACCAACTAAAGAAGCTCTTGACTGTCTAACAGATTCTCTTTATCGGTGCCATAGGAAATGTACGGAGAGGAATATGATGTTACCGTGCGTATAAAGGGTAAAACGTGTAATCAGTGAATAGTGTAGGAAAAAGTATAAAGGAAAGGAAACTTAAAGTTTTGTTTAGCCATTTATGGTAGAACAATTATCATGACTTACGTTTGATGATCTTGGAGTCCGACGAGGAAGTTTTGGATGTCTAAAAAAGATTTATAATACACTGTTATACGCATTCTATGTCCTCCTTCCAAATGGGATGTTAGCCCACAACAGGAACCTCAGGATTTTCGCAGGTTACCTTGGGTTACCGTTTTCAGAAACTATTTATATTTCTGGGTAGAAAAAGTCACCGTGAGACTTAATTGTCTTGCCTAAGAACTTAGCTCAGTTACCCGGCCAGGGGTTGAACCCAGATCTCTAAATCCGAAGCCCAGTCTAGTTGAATAGTTACTAACCGCGGCACCTTTGCACCTTTCCTCAGTTAGTTTAGTTTAACCACGCTAAATTTCACCTGAGCATTCCATTCGGCTTTGAAATTGTCTCACTCAGTCCGGTCTACACACTACTGAAACGCAAACTTTGATGGCGATCAAAGCCTTACCAAAGGAGTTGCTATGCTGTCCTGCAGGCGATGACACACTGAGCTAAGCATCTGTGTTAGGGTAGCTCTGCAAGCTGTCTTGGTGGCGATTTGATGTGCACGGGTGTACGTCTCGATGCATATCTACGAATAGGGAGACATGAGTGAACCTGCGGTTTGGTTTAAGGTCGTGTAAGTATTGTACGCTAGAACTGTCCGTTTAAAAGTACAGACAAACCTTTTCGGAATACTTACAGTACTTTAACCCTTTAACTCCCAAGATCTGACTGTTATTTCTATCCTCTAGCTGCTACACATTTCCTTGTTTATTAGTTGTGAGAATTTGGCGTAAGATTAGGATAGCAACTTCTACCTGATAATTTGGAGTATTCTCATGACCTGTTTGCTGGATAATGTATGGATATTATAGGGAGAGGTTTCATGTTAATCACTTCTGGGAGTTAAAGAGCGAACACTTTACCTCAGCCAGTTTTATCAGATATTCTCCATGAACTTCACACGACGCGGAACAGGTTATGATCAGCAGCAGCTAATGAGGAATAACAACAGAATAAGCCCAAATCAAATGCATACTATCTGAAATAGGGAGATTATTTTGGAAAAGGAAATGTCAACTTTTATTTGTTGTTAGATAAGCTTAACTCCAGTTGTGTTTTTCACATCGTAAGCGTTCCGTGATTTATGAACTAAATATATCAAATCTGACGCGCCGTATTTATTTGTCAAATGCTCTTGGACTCTTCGCCGTTTCTTGTTCATTCCTCTGCATGCAGGTATGAAACTATTTTACTCTGACACTCCACTAACATACTGTTGCGGAAACCATTTATGGTATAGATACGGACTGCAAGTGTCAGTTAGGAGCTTAACATATTCAGCGTAGGGGGTCGCATTTAGCGGCCAATCTGCCACTGCAAAACTTTTACACATCGTAAACTTTGGTGAGTATCCGTCTCAGAGCTCGCTGAGTTTCAGGTAAGAAAAAAATAGGAAAATTCTTGGAGAGTTTACCTGAATCAGAAAACGTTGACTAACCTTCATAACTTCGACCTGGACTTCGTCTGCCAGTGTAGGAGTGGACGCTACTGTGGCAAGAAACTGAACCGGAAGCTGACTTTCAGGGTCTTCTTCATTCTCCGACCGAAAGCGGTCATCAGAAATTAACTTCTGAAACGGGACCGTTGACAAACGAGTCAGAACAGTAGTCTTATAATCTATTACCAAGATCCGTCTCTTGCAGAATCCCATCGCTTCTGCCGTGGGAGATTGGACTACAATTTCAAGGTAGTTGCCCCTTGATTTAAGACCGGCTTCGCCGCCTCTTTAATTTGAATATAAACCCCAAAGAATTGTTTTGCTTTTTCTGATGTTAAAAAGCAAATGCGAATGAAATCTAAGCTAAAGGTTTTCGAGTTGGTTAAGGTATTCCCTATACTAATCGTTTTCGGTCACTTTATCATAGTTAAGTTCCATATAATCGTCCGGATGGAACAAATCGACCAAAATAATGCCGGGACGTCTAGAGAAAGTTTCAATTGAGAAAAGCAATCCGTGACTACTTTGGGTTTTCTAAACATCGCCATGGCTTTGGTCCAGAAAACACGCGCCATCCTCTCAACCAATAAGATTCCAAACTAAAACCAAAGCGTCTCAGTTGCTCGCGCTTCAGGATTGTTTTTACTTTTAATTCTCATTGGTTCCTTTTGATATTTTTCTTGCTTCTGATGGGCAGTTGTAATTACTCAATGGTTTACGATAATCAATAGCCTGTGAGCAGGCTCTCATTATAAGTACTTCAGTGCGAGCGTTTCTTTGTCAGCGGGAAACTAAGGCGAGCCGGCGACAGGTTAGTGCCAGACCCCCGGCAAACCACTCCCCGACTCGTCTTGAATCTTCCCTGTTGTTATTTGAATTTGTATTTTCAAACAAGAGGATAGCTTTCTCCATAGCAGAGAGCTTTTTGCGTAGCGCTATTTACATCGACCATCATGTTATCCTATTCGATATTATCGAGTATCAGCAGTTTTTCGTTCAACAAAGTTAAATGAAAATTAAATTTTGTATTGTTCTGTCATTGTTAGATAGGCAGAATCTATTGGATACATTCTGTCGTTGCCGTTTTAGTCTTAAATTTTGGTTCCATCTACAGCACTGTGTTAGAAATTGTTGCCTTTTGTTATTTTTTTCTAAATCGACTTTCGAACTCCAGAAATACAGGTTCAAAGTACAGGTAATAACACTACGATCCACTGGTGTTAAAAACCGGGTTATTTGGATCTTTCTCCTTTGACGAAATCCCTCTCATACCCATGGCGTGCGCTAAGATTTTCCTTTAACGGATATTATATTGAGTTGTAATTCCATTGTTTAGATTTGCGAGTTAGGAAAGTAGCTCTTGAACTAATTTGGTCGGCGTACAGTGGAACTAAACGGCGATTTCGATGAACAAAAGAACAAAGCTTTCGTCCTTGTTGGAGTTCACAGTAAACAGCAGGTCCTAAAACGACGGGAAAACTTAAAATCAATTTCGGTTCTGGTATCTTACAAGAAAACCTCGTAAAGTTTACTTTAATGATTGAATTCGACCAGGTTTGTTTTCATTCGACCTCTCTCACAGTGTACCACGCGCAGCGCGACTTTTGCAGGGCGAACAAGAATATCAAAAATCAAAACAACCAGCGACAGTTTCAATTTATCAATAAATTTCATAGATTCAACCAAAGTTGCTTTTTCTAAAGTCCATTTTTCCTTCAGCCTTAGTAAACAAGAACTGTTTGAAAGAGCATAACATGTCAATATAACGACAGTTTACTGCTGATCTATTCCACGAGGACGTGATAAATTATTCATTTATGGAGTCAAAGCGAGGGGAGACGATACATTTTTCTCAAAATTTGCCAGAGTTTATTTTACCTCAGGAGAAAATCATCAACACTTTGGCAAGAAAATGTAAATGGATATTTTTAATAAAAGGTTTATTTCACAAAAGTCTCTTCTTGACTACAGCAAGTAATTAGCACGTATAAAAGTTATTTGCCTGTTTTAAAACGCGTCTTAAAAGCACTCCTTGTACGGTGTCAAAAGCTAACAGAAGCTAACATCTAATGAAAACCCATTCAAAAAATTGCTCCCTCACCTGTCGAAGAAAAACTTTCTACTCTGAGAGTATAACTGTTAATTTCTTTTATATACGTAAAAAAGGACAGTTTTAAGGGAAGTTTAAAAATTATTAAAAATCAATTTACCCTCTTGCGAAGTAATTATAATTCAAGAAAAAGTGATCGCTGTAAAAAAGCTGTTTTAATGAACATTCTCTGCCTCGAAGATGACATTTTTTGTACTTATTCAGTAAGTACAAACGAAAAGTGATACAGACATAGAAAGAGTGTGTTAAATAAGAATTAATCAGCTGGTTAAATAGTTGCAGGAGAGTCTGTCGTTAATATGCAGTAAGATATTGTGTGGAGAATAGATTGAGAGGCCACGTCCTTTACGATAATTAGCTTCACATATTTCTGTGTCTACATTCGTATCGCAGTCACCGCTATTTTGTTATGGCAATTTATTGCTCACGAAAAAACGCCAAGCTTAGAGATATCGGCCATTCTAATCAAGGCGCAATTTTTAATTCGCACGCAACTGATTAATATTCGAGATGTTATTTTGCTTTGAATAATTCGGCGTTGTGATCGTAATTAAAGTACTTTTTTTTTTACAGTATGGCGATTTCATTTTAAGAACGATTTGATTTTATCATCCGTAGAATTGCTTTGATTTTCAACTCCTTTCATAAAATTCGCTCATTAATTAATCAAGTCCATCCATCCATTGACCGTGCAAAAGAAACGTTTCTACATAAATTGGCCCCGAAAAAAACTAAGCATCCACTAACCTGCAATCCATTTACAGCGTGTAGCGAAAACTTGCTCGACCTCGACTCTAGCGCCAGTTTGAGCGGTAGAAAACACTTTTCCCTGAAAAGAAAGAAGTCAATGATATTTACATGCAATTTGATCAAATAGTGGTATCCATTTCCTACCAGTTAAGCCGTTTTATAGAAAAAAAAAGTCTATTCTCTGGGACTTACCGAAGCTCATGGGGCTGGAGTTTACGTGTCCCATTTCGATTGATGAAAAGCGCATCTGAAAAATCCAAAAACTCAATAAATCAGCGAGTTTTTCGTAGCGAATCGTTGGCGACTTTCTTCAAATTGCACGTAGCTTACCCGTCGACGAAATACACGCGTCTCGTAGGTTCTTTGCTTTACTCGACGTGGCGTCGTGCGCCAAACTAGACAACACTTCCTCCATGACTCTCTAACCCATTAGACAAACTTCGAAGGGGGAAACATTCAGATCTGTGGTGATTATTCCCTCATAAACCGCAAAATCATCTCCTCAGAAGCCTTTGAAGTCACAATATTTTGATTGAGCAGGTCGTTAGCGCGTTCGCCGAACACAATTTAAACAATGGAAAAGAGAAGGGCATAACCGATGCGCCGATTACGTGCGCAGTGGTGTGTGCAGATGAATGGCTTTAGCTTTGGCACCTGTGTGCTTTCCTATCAGTCACATCCTTATAAGGAAAGTGCACTCATACCCGTAACTATGGAAAGTTGGTGCGGCTACGAGACTGTTGAGTGTACAACTTTGATATTTTTAGAAGCAAGTGTCCGAGTATCTTCCCGAAAGGATGCCCTGCTTCGAATCGCCCAGGATATATGAAATAGATTTCCAAACTGACCTCGTTTATTCGTCACCAACACAGCCGCGTGCCTGGAGAAACAGAGAAGTTTTGCACGATTGAACTAATTTGTAAAGCAAATTTTCTGATGGCACGGTGTCTAGATACACGTTTAATTTAATATGCAAAACAAAGACAGGAGGAAAGATCTCATTACAACAAACGAGTGTCCATAAGGCATATCTCCGCTAAAGTAAGCTCCCTCTAGTTGGTCTTCTTAATCCCTCTTCAAGAACATGTTTGCATTAAATCAGTTTTTAATTTAGTGTCAAAAGTCATACAGGTTGCTTTAGTTTGGCCATTCTTCGCTTCATGATTGGTCTATAAAATTCGCGCCACCATCTCAACCAATCAGATGTAAAACTAAAACCAATGGCGACTTGGTCCCACACGTTTTCCCGCGCCTCAAGCAGTTTGCCTGTTTTTTTGTTTTTGTTTTTTTTTTACTTTTAGTTCTAATTGCCTGGTGAGGATTCTAAACTTTCATTAATTGGCCGTTGTAATTACTTTGGTTTTGGAAACCGCTTAGTACCTAACCCTGACAAAATTTTTCTTAGTTCCTATAATAGGGGAACAACTTTATGCCAATGGTTCACACATTGATTCCCTGGTAATTAAGTTTTTTAATTGTATTTAGGTCGTGACCGTTGAAGACCTATTTAGGAAGACTTCCTCAAGAATATTAATTCTAATTTTTTGAGAAAAAAAAATTTTATCGAAGAACATATTTGCAAAAAAAGAAACAAAAACGAAATACCCCACATTTACAACAAATGCAGATTATTCTGGATTGAACATCACATAATTTAGGAATATATAAATATAATCATCGCAAGAAACTGTAAATTTCTGCAGAAAATGTGAATGACACGATGCTTTTTTAACTCAGCCGCAGGTATCCTTCATTAACCACTTAACTCTCATGAAGCAATTGTTCGTTCTCCTCTCTAGCTGTTAAACATTTCCATGCAAACTGGTTACGAAAATTTGGCGTTAGATCAATGTAAGTATATACCTGTTTGCTGGTTAATATATAGGTAATATAGGGAAAAGTTACTTGCCAATCACTCCCAGAAGTTAAAGGGTTAACACAACTTAAATACTGGCTCATGCGATTTCAAGCAAATTAACAAAGCGGAAAATTAAATTAGATGTTCTTCGTCCTCCTCCGATAAAAACTGACTGATTGTATATTTTGGCTCTAGAATAAACTTATCGCAGCTTTTTGCCTACATTAAAATTCACCAAAAAAAAAACTTCTTGAGTAATCAAAGAAAAGCTAATTTTTTTTTGTTACAGGATTTGCGCATTCCTTGCTTTATGGTTTACATGTACTCACTTTTGTTCAAGTCATATTCAACGTTAACTGCAAAGATAAAATGATGTAGGTTACTATACATCAGGTTGAAAACTCATCCTCATTGGAAAATTCTTAACATAATGAACATAATTTTGAATAAAGAAGGTCCGTTTGGAACAGTTGGTTTGGGCAGACTTCTCGCCATGGTGCTCCAAATTAATCGACTAAAATTTGCATAGCACTGCAATAGTACTATTTTTTCTATATATTTTGTACGATATCGAGGTTTGCTGTAATTATAACCTCGAAATAATTTCAGAACTATCGCTAAAAGTTTTTGACCTCACGTTAGGTCGAACATCTCCGAAAAAATAAAGAACATCATCATCAACAAAATCAATAGGAAAAGTTTTATCTTGATCTTAATCAGTTAATGATTTCTCAATGTTTGCTGAAAGCTATGACTGAGCATCAACAACTGCATGTTACTCTCAAAATGCCGGCTTAAGTGATAAAACGTATATACACCATCAGAAGGATAGCTAATGTTTTGGATTCGATTAAAGATTGTTTACGTTGCTCAGTTCAAAGGTATAACACCTTTTTATAGGTCCAGAGTGACGTCATCTCCGAGCAGAACAAATGGTGCCCACTCATTGAATCTGTACCTCTTGGAATCTCTCATCCACTTCATGGTCTGGTGAAGAGCCTCACTGGCACTCAGTTTATCGCGCTTCAGATGTCCGTAGAAACGAATCATGAACTCTTTCGTGGCTCTGTCATCCACGGCCCACAGAGTAACCAGCACTGAGCGAGCTCCCGCTGCCAAAAAGGCGCGAGAGATACCCACAACTCCCTCTGATTTCATAATCTGTCCCCTACCACTGTGACAACAGCTGAGTACAACCAGCTTCGCTCGGGTACCAACTTTTGCGACATCTTCCATGGTAAGCATGAAGTCTTCCTTACTTGGAGTTCGTCTGGATGGAAAACTTGAGGCAAGAGCAATTTCCCCTCTTTCTGGATCACCATGGGCAGCAATGTGGATCAAACGGACATCTCGAATCCGTCGGAGAACCTGTTTTTTGGTGGCTTCATCTCCTACTGTAGCCGACACACCCAACAACTCTGCAATTTCCAGTGCTTCTCTTCTTGCTCCTGGCAATGACGATAACTTTGTTTGGGGGGGAACAGAGGGATTACCAACGATTAACGCCCCAGTTGCACTGTGATAGTCTTCAGGACTGTCCTGGATCATCCTCAGTGCTGTTAGTGATGGGATCAGACGGATTCGGAAGGTCTCTGACAGGAATTTGTCGTTGCCATCACATAATGCGCAAAATGGCACCATGAAATCCTCACCTTCTGGGATGATGATGATGTCTTGACGATGAACAAGATCAGCAACAGGGGCGAAAATATCATCATACCATTGGTACAAGGTAGTATTCTCCTTTCCATCCTCTTCCTCTTCTTCTTCTATGAGACGCTGCCCGCGTTTGTCTTTTTTTTTCATGCGATGATTGTTTTAATCCATAGTATGCCGACAATGAGCAATCTTCACATTCAGGCACAGATTGTCCTCTCAGCAAACTCGTGAGCAAGTCAGTGGCGTCCTTTAACACTTTAGATTCCAATAACTTAAATTGAATTTCTCCATCCTCCAAAACCCAGAAATACTTTTCAAACCGATGCGTAGCCATGAAGAGGATCGTACTTGGGTTCTTGATGGAAAGTTCCCTGACAATGTTCGGAAATAATTCGTGCGAGTTGTTCCTTTGGATGCCATATTTCTTGGACAGTAAGTCGGCAAGAGCTCGAGCACGTCCACGCTCTACAGTACACAACGCCTCAGCAAATTGTTTTTGGCTGATTCGAAGCGAACATAATTCGTAATAGCTAGTGAAGGTTACGTTGTCCAAAGAAAGTTTATGTTCGTCTTGAAGTAGTTCGCGGTTCTTTTCAGCGCAAGTGATACTCTGTGAAAAGCAATCATGTGCCTTTTTTAGTTCTCCTTCCCTCCTATTACAAATCCCTAGCAAGGTAAGAGCCTCATGTTCTTTTCCTTTATCTCCAATTTTTCTCGTTATCTTGAGTGCCTTTTTCAGAAATTGTCTTGTTTTCTTTAGATTTCCAAACGTCGTGTGCAGGTATCCAAGATTAATCAAAGCTGTCGCTTCGCCACGTTTATCTCCAATTTCTTGCATTAGAGAAATTCCTAAATTAAAGTTTTCAACAGATTCGGTATGTCGACCACAACACATATAGCAGAACCCGAGTCCTGCGTAGATTGTGGCCTCGTTGCTTTTATCTCTAGTCTCTTTTGTTAAAGCAAGACCTTTCTTTAGATACATCTCTCCTTGTTCAGTGTTTCCTAAACAAACGAACACATCGCCAAGACCATGGCAGGCATTTGATTCGACTCTCCTATCCCCAACCGCCTGACTGCATTTAATGGCTTCCTGATAACTATTCATAGCTTCCTTTTTGTGGCCAATTGTGTTGTAAGACCCTCCCAGCGCAGCGAAGGCTCGACCCATTTCGAATCTACGTCCAGTTTCCTTTAGGATATTTACCGCTTTAACCTGGTGTTTTATGGCATCAGCGAACTGACCGAGCGAAGTATAGCACATGCCAAGACCGTGGTGGGCTTTGCCTAGTGCTAGTTTGTCTCCAAATTTTTTCATAATTTCATGAGTTGTTTTGAAATACTCAAGTGCTTCGCTGTAATTACCGATTGCATGATAAGTAGTGCCGATGTTGTTATAGGAAACACCCACACCGACTTCTTCTCCATATTTAATCATCAACTCAAGTGACTTGAAATGGTATTTGAGAGCCTCGCCAAAATCACCCTTCTCTTGGTACATCATTCCCAGAGCTTGATACGAGTATCCTTCTTGTTTGCATTTGCTCATTTCTTTGAATAAGTCCAAGGACTTTCCTGGGCATCTGGTTGCTTCTGGATAATGAGCGAGGTCTTTGTGTCTGCTTCCAAGCATATCGAGTATCTGTCCTTCCATCTGTCTGTCACCAATCTCTCTGCAGATTTTCAACCCGTCATTGTAACAGTCGATGAATTTATCCGGCTTACCTAGATTGTAATAAGAATCACCCATTACTATATAAGCTTCTATTTCTGCTCGTTTGTCCCCAGTTTCTTTGACAATTTGAAGAAGTTTTCGTAAAAAGAAAATCGACTGCACGTGTTGACCCATAAAACGGTGCATTTTACTGATGCCTCTGTATGCTTTTACTTCCCAGTCTCTATTCTGAACTTCTTCGTTGATTTTTAAAAGTCTGTCGTAGCAATCCAATGCTTCCTTAAACTCATTTACACAACCGTAAGAAAGTGCTAGTTTATAATGTAACAAAATTTCAGGGTCGCTACCATGTTCGACTTTACTTCCTTTCAACAAGACTTGGGCCTCCTTGTACATATCAATAGCGTTGTGGTACAGATGACTGTTGAAAAGAAAGTCTGCTACCCTGCGCGTGACGAGGAATTTCTCCATTTGGATTTCTCCGAATCTGTGGAGAAGGTAACAGAAAATTAGCCCTTCACCACACCGTGACTTCCTCAGCAGCAAGAGAGTGTGACCATTTACGAGATAAACTGAGTCCTACACGCCTTTTGATCGGTTCCTACCCATGTTCTATTAGAGGACAGATGCATGGAAGACGTCATTATTAACACATTTTTTTTTATCAAATAAACGAAGCAAGTCAAAATGTAATAAGAACGTCAGTGACACACTTGGCTGCGCCTTGTTTGCCACTTTTATTTCTTACCACACGATTACGTCATCTGTGTTCTATTTCTTAGCAGACACACGGCAACTTGGAATCGATTTGTCGATTTGTTAATCTAACAATGTTCACAGCAGCCAGCAGTTTATTGTCTAAACACTTAAAATGAAACACATGGGACTCCACCTCTTGTTTGTGAATAAGAGAGGACCTGGTTAAGAATTATTGCTCGTTTCTGAACATCAATCGTTTCTCTGTTTACCGTCTTTTATCTCCGTCACGAATATAGAAGTTTGAGAGAGTTAGTCGTTTAGTAACCCTTTATTAAACCGAAACTAAAATATAGCAAGTCACAAGTGGATTATCTGATCATCTGCTTATCACTTTCTTTCCCATGATAGATGCGTTATTGACCAAGCGTGGGGTTAAGATGGCTGGATATTGGCTGAGCTCCACGAGACGAAGTCAAGGTCCACAAAAACGCAAAAAAAGGACGAGGCCAATACCCAGTTATCTTTATCGCAGAAGCTTGGTCACTAAAGGATTTATTTTAGAGCAAAAAGATTTCGCCTTATTAAGAATCAAGAATGACTTGTTATTTCGAGAGCCGGGATTCATGGCATATTGTGTTTGTGGCACATTAGACCACGATAATCGTTTATGTTCTCTTTGTTTTGACTGTCTTCTGCCACTTTTTTGCGACTCCATCGCCAACATTGTCCAAAAAATGTGAGCTTCGAAGGGCCGTTTCACGCAATGTTGAACTTGCGCGGGATCAAAGTGCACAATCCCAAGTGGGCGAGATGGGCCCATCTGGCCCGCTCGGGTAGCCAATCAGAACGCAAGATTCGCCTCATATTGCCCACGGGCGCTGCTGGCGATATAGTAAATATAGGCATACATAAGTCACGTCACATCACATCACGTATGCAAAGAGTCTTTGGTTTCAACCCCTGTCAAGTTTTTTTGAGACGTACTTGGTCAACATTTCTTCTCATGTGCAACTTTTTAAAATGTTATTTTTCAGACGTAGCTAAAAAGTGAATTCGAGAACTTGTTTCCGGAGCTTTGGTAAGGCAAGTTTAAGTGTATCTTCAATTACCGACTGCAGACAACCCTGTCAAGTCACTCCCTTGTCGAACTTTTTTCCAGTGATACAGACAATGCAATTTTCTCGTAATACAATCATTGACAACAAGTGTAACGGGATAAATGGTTTAACACGAGGATTGCAGATACTATCTTCGAATTTATGCGACTTTAAAATTTTTTCAGCGAGGGACAAATCAGTGACTCGTTATCAATAATATTTGCGACTGACGTTCTTCCACGCGTCAACTATATTCCTTAGCGAGACGAACAGCTTCCCGAAATTTCTCAGGTCTTTATGGATAATAATTCTCTGATGCAATACGAAATCCTATCCTATCACAAAGGTCATTTTTCCATGTCTCATTGTTTACTTTAAAAACGCTTTTCCCTTTACTCATTGCAAAGATCATTAAAAGGTGGTACATTCACAGTACATTCACAAGGCACCGTAAATGACCAAAATGCCTCTCGCATGATCATGTCCCTCGACTGATTTTGCAAAGGTTAACAAAGGGGAGAGAGAGGCCAGGGAAAATAAATTGTTTATGAATGCAAAGTTTTTGAGCCTGAGGGCTGTCCATTTTACATAGATTAAAAAGACTAACTCGATGAAATTGCAAATAAATTTTGTAGGGCAGTTCCTCTTTCCAGATCACCCTGCCCGAAGATGAAATGCAGTTTCTCACCAGCGATTGTTTGACCACTGATCAATTTAAAGCAATGCCTTGTCAGTTTTCGTATAAATTGGCTATTCTATGCTCTGTCAAGTAACGCCAGTTCCCAAAATGTCTATTGATTGAGGATAAGATGAACACTTACGAATCTCAACCAACAGAAATACGAACGGGCCAATTGCTCATAATGAAACATATTTGAATTTCATAAATAGGTTGTTTCACTATTTCCTGATTCACGTTAAGGCTAAAGAAAAAGAGAGTATAAATTTCAAAACAAGGACAAAGATTCCTCCTGATCACGAGCTGCAATCCATCCTTGATATTTTGCCGACTTCTGGTTATTGGTCTGCTGCAATCGATTTTGAAACGTTAAAATACTGCAATGAGCAAATTTCGTCGCCTACATACCTTTCAGGACCTCTTAGATGTCAGAATTATGGAGTACTTGTGTTCTTATGATGTTAAACTCGGTAATCGTTGCGAGATTTTGTTAAATGTTTCCTTCAAGATAAAACATTAACCAGAAAGCTACGCGAAGATTCTTGATCATGACTTCTCAAACTCAGTAATAATGCATGAGGTATTTAACCAATTGTGTTGCCTCATTTGGGTCACATGGATGCCCCTTGATACCCGATAAAGAACAGATCCAAATACGCGTGATTAGATATCTAAACACACGAGTTAGGTCAAGGGAGTTTAGACACTTTAACACTCTGCTCTAGACTAGGTTTCTCATATGTTAACAAGGCATCTGACCTATGTCCGGTCCTTTCTCGGAGGAGTTTTTCTTCAACGCCTGAATCGAACAACTTTGTTGCACAGGCAATTCTCAAAGAATGAGCTGTTTTCGGTGAAATTCCAACCTTGTACATGTTTGGCAAGATTCCATTCAGCGTATTAATTCCGAAGTTGTAAACACATCAGTTTTCTCGTGTTTGGAAACCCTAATGAAACACTCGCCCTCGTTTATGAAATATTACATCACCGCTCACGTGATGCTTTGAGTTACAAGTGTAACACAATACGTGTCGTTAACGTCACGTTTGTTCAGATCAACCGGTTTCGTCAGTAGAATTGCAGAACAAAAAAGCACGAGTATGACGTGTTTGACAGTACTCTCGATTAATCTGCTTTCCTCAAACTTCCAAATTCATGGCCACTTTCGTTTAAGAATTTCATATTCTTGACCTCTTTGAGAATGATTAATTTCCTTGTTTCTGGTTAGAAGACAAACATGCTTTGAAAGGTTCGACGACGAAGTTATGATATGTTATGACATGTAGCACAATCTTTTTACTCGACACGATGTCTAAATGTTCTTAAAAGATATTTCGAATTGCCTTGTATTGTTTGAAACATCCCTATAGCTTACATTCGTTAAACCTCTCTTTCCTTTGAAATTCTCAGAGGGCAACACCCTTCAGGATAGCTATACACTAACAGTACAAATGCAAATGCAAAAATGCAATGCAAGCACAATCTTTTTACTCGACACGATGTCTAAATGTTCTTAAAAGATATTTCGAATTACCTTGTATTGTTTGAAACATCCCTATAGCTTACATTCGTTAAACCTCTCTTTCCTTTGAAATTCCCAGAGGGCAACACCCTTCAGGATAGCTATACACTAACAGTACAAATGAAAAAAGTAAAACGTTGAATGGCAAATGAAAATGTCTTTTGTAGTGGGCCCTTGATTACTGATGCGAAATTGGTCCAAATTCAAATTGTTGTGCCCTTGAGACGTGCGGGAAAAAAAAATGCGAGCTCCGCTTTTAGGCTTGGCTAAATCTATATATTATTTTGACTCTTGTATCGATTTTATTGCAGACTTAGTTCATTCTCTTCCATCTTGATTGTAAAAACTGTCGGGCATTTTACAAGCTTTTTACACGACCTATTACACTTTTTTCTCTATGCAAATTGTAACAACCCCAGGGAGTAGACAAACACAGTGGATATACCGGTAGTCAGGATACATTGTGTGCAAATCTTTCTCGCAATCTTCAGCTAGTTACAAAGGGCAAATACGAGATGAGACGACTGTGAAACAGACTGAACAGTATTATAAACAGTTTGATTTATTTCGTTCTTATTTATTCAAAAAATTTTTTTCGGTCAACGGTCTTTATTACTCTACTACGTCACCAACACGCGTGGAAAATCACTAGGAAAATTATGTGCTTTCAATAAACGCCTATGTACTTTGGAACAGTTTTGAAATGTAATTGAGTTTCTCGTATGATTGTATTGCTTCATCACAAGGACTGCTAGGTTTAACCAGCGTGCAATGCAGCGTGATGTCGGCCAAATTACTTAAATTGCTAGAAATATTTTAAACCTATTTCTGTAAAAAAAACTAAGTCCTTTAAAAAATTAAAATGGAAAACGTCACTTCTAGCATTCTTTGCCACAAAACGGTAATATTCCTGAACGAGCTATTAAAACAATTTTCTTACAACTTTGCGGAGTACTGCATGCTACAAGACTATCCATATTTCCCAGCCACTTGGTTACAATTTATTAAATAGTAGAGTTCAATCAAAGTCATGACCAGTTGAAGGTTTCTCAGTGCTCTCTGAACATTGTAATCTAAATATTCCTTAACTGAAACATCATCGAAGTCTTGAACAGTAGAAAGTTTCTCAGTGTTAGTTGAGTTTATAAATCTAAACATTTGCCGCTAAAACATCAGCATAAAAAAATTATTTAAGGCCATCGCCAAGGTACCCGATCCATAAACATAAAAAACTATGAACCTCATAATCACTATTTTGTTGCTGACTACAACATTGTAGCATCTCTCATAAATCCAGATTGACGTCATCGTCAATCAGTCAAGTTTCAAACATAGAGCTGATAAGATCCATGTACGCGATCATTAAGATAGAAAAACTTGTGTACCCGATCAACGATTGCTTTGTGGCCCAGCTCAAAGGTATTACATCTTTCATAAGTCCAGAGTGACATCATCTCCGATCAAAACAAATGGTGCCCACTCATCGACTCTGTACCTCTTGGAGTCTCTCATCCACTTCATGGTCTGGTGAAGAGCACCACAAGCACTCAGTTTATCACACTTCAGATGTCCGTAGAAACGAATCATGAACTCTTTTGTGGCTTGGTCATCCACAGCCCAGAGGGTAACTAGCACTGAGCGAGCTCCCGCTGCCAAAAAGGCGCGAGAGATACCCACAACTCCCTCTGATGTCATAATATGTCCCTTACCACTGTGACAACAGCTAAGTACAACCAGCTTGGCTCGGATACCAACCTTTGCAACATCGTCCATGGTAAGTATGAAATCTTCCTTCTTTAGAAGAAGTCTAGATCTGAAAGGACAATTTGAGGCAAGAGCAATTTCTCCTCTTTCTGCATCACCGTGGGCAGCAATGTGAATCAAACTGACTTTCTGAATCCGTCGGAGGACCTTTTTCTTGGTAGCTTCTTCTCCTATCGTAGCTGACACGCCTAACAACTCTGCAATTTCTAATGCTTCTTTCCTGGCTCCTAGCAATGATGGCAACTTTGTTCGTGGAGGAACGGAGGGATTACCCACGATCAACGCCCCAGTTGTACTGTGATAGTCTTCAGGACTGTCCTGGATCATCCTTAGTGCTGTTAGGGATGGAATCAGGCGGATTCGGAAGGTCTCTGACAGGAATTAGCTAGCAAAAGTAATGTTATCCAGAGAAAGTTTATGTTCGTCCTGAAATAGTTTGCGATTCTTTTCAGCACAGGTAATGCTTTCAGAAAAGCAATCATACGCCTTCTTTAACTCTCCATCGTCCAGGTAACAGGTCCCTAAGCAGTGGAGAGCCTCCTGTTCTTTTCTCTTGTCTCCAATTTTTCTTGTTTTCTTGAGGGCTTTCTCTTGAAGTTCCTTTGCTTCCTTCAGCTTTCCAAGAGCTTGGTATGCAGATCCAGCATTAATCAAGGCTCTTGCTAATTCACTTTCAGCTCCGATTTCTTGCATGATAGAAATTCCTATGTTAAAGTTGTCTAAAGATTCTTTGAATCGACCGCGAGACATGTAGTAGAAACCAAGGCCTGAGTAGGTCATGGCCTCTTGGATTTTATCCTCAGTCTCCTTCGTGATTTCAAGGGCTTTTTGTAAATATACTTCCCCTTCATCACAGTTTGCTAGACAAATACCAATACCACGGAGGGCATTTGCTTCTATTTTCCTGTCCCCAGTGGTCTGACTACATTCAATGGCTTTCTGAAAACTATTCATCGCTTCCTTTTTGTTGCCGATTGCGATGTATAGGTTCCCGAGTAAAACGATGGCACGACCTATTTTGAACTTGGATTTAGTTTTTTCGAGGATTTTTACTGCTTGAAACTGGTGGTCGATGGCTTCTGCATACAGACCGAGCGAGGAATAACAAACACCAAGGCTGTGATGAATTATTCCTAATAATGTACTGTTTCTACATTTTTCCAAAATTTCAAGTGACCTTTTGAAATAGTCCAGTGCTTTATGGTTCTTGGAGATTGCATATAAGTAGAGCCGATGTTACTGTAGGAAACATCTATATCCTTATCGTCACTGTATTCTTCTATCAGTTCTAGTGACTTGAAATGACATTCTAAAGCCTTGTCATACTCCCCCTTAGAGTGATAGGTCATTCCGAGACTTTGGTATAATTTGCCTTCTTCTTTGAATTTGCCAGATTTATTATATATTTCTAGGGACTCTTCTAGACATCTGATTGCCTCTGGATAATGAGCAAGGTCTCTGTGTGCGTCGCCAAGCTCATGAAGTATTTGTCCTTCAAGTTTTTTGTCACCGATCTCTCTGCAAATTTCCAGTGCGTTATTTCGCCACACGATGGAAATATCCGGCTTCCACAGTTGGTCATAGGAACGACCCATTACTTCATAGGCTTGTAGCTCCGACTTTTTATCCCCATTTTCTTTTGCAATTTCAAGTAGTCTTCTCGAAGCGATAATCGCCAAAGCGGGTCGACGCATGAGAACGTGAGTTAAAATGATTTCTTTGCATGCTGTTACTTCCGAGTCGCTATTCCGGCCATATTCTTCGTTGACTTGCAGAGGTCGCTGGTTGCTTTCCAATGCTTGACTATTACGGCCATATTCTTCGTTGACTTGCAAAAATAGTAGCTCGCTATGCAATCCTCCTTGGAAAAAATATTCGGATAAACATATTTCGGAAATATCATTTTCAGGGTCGCTACAATTTTCAACTTTACTTTCTCTCAACAGGACTTGGGCCTCTTCATGCATATCCATAGCATTGCTGATTAGATTATTGTTGAACAAACAGTCTGTTACCGTGCAAGTGACGCGGAATTTCTCCATTTAGGATTGCTTCGTATCTCTGGAAAAGGTCAATGAATTAGCAAATTAGCTACTCACCACCTTATGGATGGAACATAAAGAAGAGAGTATAACTATGTGTGCAATGTTCACAACGCTGAGAAGCTCTTTTGGGAGCTCGATGCCAATAGCAAAGAGAATATTTTTTTTAACACTCAAACTTTGGCAAAACATCAATCGAATTTCATTCCTTAGTGGGAGATCTTAAAAGTTGAAAATGTAGTCCGGTCAAAAGTTGTCTGTGAGTGAGTGACTCAAAAATGGGCTATTTAGTAGAACCTGTGTTAAGCAGCACCGTATTGACCGGTCACCCTGTATTGAGCAGTGGGTTGTCAAAGTCCCAAATTTGTTTCCCTTAATTTTCACCTCAATTAAGCGGTCTCCTCTATTCTATCTCTATTCAACGATCAATTAAAGCGGAATCACTCAAATAAAACTAAGAATAATTTCGCAAGCGGAATCTAATCTATGTTTATCTCTCGCGATCAATGTTAGCAAGAAATTGTAAACTATATTCTCTTGATGTTAGTGGTATTTGTGAGCGAATGTTTGTACATTAAGTGGTCAATTATGGCATAAAATTGCGTTTTCTTTATTACCCCTCTTCTGTGGAACCTGTGTGGCGTCAGCCTTCGAGTGAAAATTGCGATAAAGTTAGATTTTAAACAAATACCAACCTTGAAATTGAGAATCGTGAAACCTCGTTCCCAGGGACTCCACTTCCTCTTGCGAATAGGGAAGAACCTGGTGAAGAGATATTGTTTGTTATTGAATATCAGTCGTTTTCCTGTATAACTCCTTCTGTCTCCGGCGCGAGTGTAGGATCAAAGTCAATTATAGTTTAAAAGAGTTTGCCTGTTTGCAATCCTTCGTGAAATGAAACAGCTCGTGATTGTTTCCCCGTAGAAATACACAATCTGCTAATAACCAGCTGCAGGTGAATACATTCGAACAAACCTGTAACACTCCTCTCAGTACACAATCTTGTAGATAAGGATGGAAAGAAAAGTCCACTTAGAGAAAAATGATCTAAAAGCTTGTCCATAAATGCACAGTACTTTTTTTCAGGCAGCATAGTGTCAACTGGCCTTAGTATACGTAATTAAAAACGCACTTCCGCCCACCTCCGCCTTTCGCTCGAACAGCGAATGGCATGACTTTCTCCGAGCTCGCAATTTTATATCACAGATAGTGACAGGAGCCCGTTTCTTATTATATTAAGTAATGGGCTCCTGGTAGTGAATAGTTATGTATACCAACCTCTGTCAACTCTCATTTAGTTGCACTCTTACAGTTTCATTTTAGGAAACGCGATGCTTTGCTATTTGAATCGAGTGATGTTAACACCCGCTTGCCACCTACTCTTTTGGCGATTCAGCCTGCTGACCTCTTGCATCGCTGTTGCAGAAAATCGTACTGAAAAGATGGGAAAAGAACTGGTGCCGAAGGAATGTGCAAATGCGTGATAAAAAACATAAAGAGAAAAAAAAGGAAATTTAAACTATAGACGAGAAAAGACAATCGAGTAAGTGAAAGTAACACTTTAATTTGATACAGAAGTACTGTAAACTGTAAATCTATGTATCAGGCAATGTCGCCTCTTGAAACAAGATTGTTTATTTGATTGACTTAATTTTACGTAGTTACAATTAGTATCCGAACGTTACAGAGTAAAATCACCAAGGATACTGCACAGGCAGAAATCGTGTTCTCCCATCAAGCTCATATTTAATTTTACAGGAGAACAATATATGACTATGTGAGGCAGAGAAGAAAAGTACGAACTATAAATGAATCAGCCTGGGCTTGCACCCAGTGTTAGAAGACAAAATCACAGATAAAATTAAATGCGAACAAACTCAAAATCCACTTTTCCACAGCATGACATGCACATTTATTTCAGAACAAGTGTTTACATCCATATATACAAACAGAAGTTATTAAACTTAATCAATTTTACCACTTACAGATGTACATGTAAAATGCAATGGGAAGTAAACTGGTCATTATTAAAAAAAAACAATTCAAATATCTATTTTGTCGGTCTCATTAAAGATAAGACTAGATATGGGACCCTAAAAGACAACACCTCAGAAAGGTTGTTTTGCACTCTAACAAAAGACGAAAAAAAGGCGTCCTACTTAAGCTGAACCAACATGCAAAACAAGGTCAGTAAAATGGGAAAAGGGTATGAAAACTAGTTCCTGCCACCAATTTCAAGCGACAGTGATCTCTCTATGAACTTTAACAAATTCAGTGACAGTGACAAAGACTTTATCATCATGGTCACAAGGGTTCCAAAATTTTGCTCTCCATGAATTTTTCTGAAATGAAAGTAGGGGTACCAGAGACTGTTTAGTAGGTTTAGGATCGTAATTTTTTGTTAGCTGTATTTTCCGACCCAATTTGTCTTAGTTTGCTCGCAGAATTGGTGGAACAAGTTATAGTCTTATCCTCTCCTGTTCACTAACCTTAAAATGCAACCTTTCAATAACACAAGTCACAAATACTGGTACAATTCCTGATTGTCTGACAGAGTGGATGGTACACAAGCCTGACAAAAAAAATATATTTTACCTTAACTTTCCAGAGGGTGATGTTTTACTTGGATGATTGCTCCAGTACTCATCAATAACAATAATTATATTCAGAAATATCAGCTTTGAGTTCACAATGGATAACACAGCTTTGAGATTTTAAGTTGGAAAGCAAAGAAAGTCGCATGAAGCCCTGGGCGAAACAAACTCAAAAGAAAACCTTCACCTATCAGAGTTCACTGTGGTCCTGATCAGACTCGAACTTGTTGGTTCAACGAACACAATTTAAATAATGGAAAAGAGAGGGGCTTAACTGATGCGCCGATTACGTGCGCAGTGGTGTGTGCGGATGAATGGCTTTATCTTTGGCACCTGTGTGCTGTCCTATCAGTCACATCCTTATAAGGAAAGCGCACTCATACCCGTAACTATGGAACGTTGGCGCGGCTACGAGAAAGTTTTGTGTACAACTTTGATATTTTTAGAATTAAGTGTCCAAGTATCTTCCTGAAATGACGCGCCGCTTCGAATCGCCCAGGATATTTGAAATCGATTTCCAGACTGATCTCGTTCACTCGTTACCAACACAGCCATGTGCCTGGAAAAAACAGAGAAGTTTTGCTCGATTGAACTAATTTGTAAAACAAATTTTCTGATGGCACAATGTCTAGATACACGCTGAGTTCTCCATCCAAGACAAAGATGATAGGAAAGATTTCATTACAGCAAACGAAAGTCCATTAAGCTCCCTCTAGTTCTCTCACACACATTTATAACAGGATGGTCTCTGGGTGTGATAATCCCTCTTCAAGAACATGTTTGCATTAAATCAGTTTTTAATTTAGTGTCAAAAGCCATAAAAGTTGCTTTAGTTTGGCTTTTCTTCGCTTCATGATTGGTCTATAAAATTCGCACCACCATCTCAGCCAATCAGATGTAAAACTAAAGCCAATAGCAACTTGGTTCCACACGTTTTCCCACGCCTCAAGCACTTTACCTGTTTTTTCTTTTGTTTTTTTTTTACTTTTAGTTCTAATTGCCTAGTGATGATTCTAAACTTTCATTAATTGGCCGTTGTAATCACTTTGGTTTTGGATACCGCTTAGTACCTAACCATGACAAAATTTCTCTTAGCTCCTATAACAGAGGAACAACTTTATGTCAATGGTTCACACATTGATTCCCTGGTAAGTTTTTTGATTGGATTCAGGTCGTGACCATTGAAGACCTGTTTAGGAAGACTTCCACAAGAGAATTTATTTTAATTTTTTGAGTAAAAGCATTTTATCGAAGAACGTGTCTCCGGCCTTACTGTGGCCTGTAGGCTCCAAAAAAAACAAAAAAAAAAAAATACCCCACATTTAAAATAAATGTAGATTATTCTGGATTTGACATTACGTAATTTAGTAATATAAACATATGATCATCGCAAGAAACTGTAAATTTCTCCAGAAGATGTGAACGACACGATGCTTTTGTGGCTCAGCCGTAGGTATCCCTCGTTAACCCCTCTCTCATGAACCAATTGTTCGTTCTCCCCTCTAGCTGTTACACATTTCCATACAAATTAGTTACGGAAATTTGGCGTTAGAACAATACAAGTATATACCTGTTTGCTGGATAATGTATGGGTAATATAAGGAAACGTTACGTGTCAATCACTCCTGGAAGTTAAAGGGTTAACACAACTAAACTACTGGCTCATGCAATTTCAAGCAAATAAGCAAAGCCAAAAATTAAATTAGATATTCTTCGTTCTCCTCCAATGAAAACTGACTGATTGTGTATTTTGGCTCTATAACAAACTTATCGCAGTTTTCTGCCTACATAAAAAATTTTCAACAAAAAACACTACATGAGTAATCAAAGAAAAGCTATTTTTTTTTTGTTACAGGATTTTCGCATTTCCTGATTTATGGTTTACATGTACTCACTTCTGTTAAAATTATATTCGACGTTAACTGCAAAGAGAAAATGATGTAGGTTACTATACATCATGTTTATAACTCATCCTCAAAAACATTGTTCTTGGAAAATTCTTAACATAATTTTGAATAAAGAAGTTCCGTTTGGGACAGTTGGTTTGGATAGACTTCTCGTCATGGTGCTCAAAATTAACCGACTAAAATTTGTATAGCACTGCAACAGTAATATTTGTTCTATATATTTTTTACGATATCGAGGTCCGCTGTATTCATAACCTTGAGAAAATTTCAGAACCATCGCTAAATAATTTTGACCTCACGTTAGATCGGATATCTGAGAAAAAATAAAGACCATCACCATCAACAAAATCAATAGGGAAAGTTTCATCTTGATCTTAAGCAGTTAAAGATTTCTCGATGTGTGTTGAACGTTGACTGACCATCAACAACTGCATGTTACTCTCAAAATGCCGGCTTAAATGATAAAAAACCTATATACACTATTAGTAAGATAGTTAAAGTTTTGGAACTGATGAAAGATTGTTTCTGTTAGGCAGTTCAAAGGTATAACACTTTTTAATGAGTCCAGAGTGACGTCATCTCCGATCAAAACAAATGGTGCCCAGTCCTTGACTCTGTACCTCTTGGATTCTCGGCCCACAGGGTAACCAGCACTGTGCGAGCTCTCACTGCCAAAAAGGCGCGAGAGATACCCACAACTCCCTCTGATGTCATAATTTGTCCCTTACCACTATGACAACATCTGAGTACAACCAGCTTCGCTCGGGTACCAACTTTTGCAACGTCTTCCATGGTAAACATGAAGTCATCCTTCCTTAGAGTTCGTCTGGATGGAAAACTTGAGGCAAGAGCAATTTTCCCTCTTTCTGAATCACCCTGGGCAGCAATGTGGCTCAAACGGACATCCCGAATCCGTTCGAGAACCTATTTTTTGGTGGCTTCGTCTCCTACAGTAGCCGACACACACAACAATTCTGCAATTTCCAGTGCTTCTCTTCTTGCTCCCGGCAATGATGGTAACTTTGTTTGTGGGGGAAGAGAAGGATTACCAACGATTAACGCCCCAGTTACACTGTGATAGTCTTCAGGACTGTCCTGGATTCTGTTGTAAGACCTTCCCAGCGCAGCAAAGGCTCGACCCATTTCGAATATGAATCTAGTTTCCACTAGGATATTCACTGCTTTAACCTGGTGTTTTATGGCATCAGCGAACCGAAGCGAACCGACCGAGCGAAGTAAAGCACATGCCAAGACCGTGGTGGGCTTTGCCTAGTGCTACTTTGTCTCCACATTTTTTTCATAATTTCAAGAGTCTTTTCAAAATGCTCAAGTGCTTCGCTGTGTTTACCGATCGCATTGTAACTAGTACCAATGTTGCTATAGGAGACACCCACATCGACTTCTTCTCCATGTTTCATCATCAACTCCAAAGACTTGAAATGGTATTCGAGAGCTTTGCCAAAATCACCCTTCTCGTGGTAGGTCATGCCCAGAGCTTGATATGAGCCTCCCTCTTCTTTGGATTCGCCGATTTCTTTCAATACTTGCAAGGAATTTTCTAGGTATCTGATTGCTTCTGAGAAATTAGTGAGGTCTTTGTAGGTGCTACCGAGCGTACAAAATATTTCTACTTCCTTTCGTCTATCTCCGATCTCTCCACAGATTTTTAGTACGTCCCTGTGACACTCGATGAATTTATCTCGCTCTTCCACTTTACTTCCTTTCTACAAGACTTGGACCTCCATGTACATATCAATAGCTTTGTGATACAGATGGCTGTTGAACAGGAAGTCTGCTACCTTGCATGTTATGAAGAATTTCTTCATTTTGGATTTCTTCGAATCTGTGGAGAAGGTAACCAAAATTAGCCCTTCACCACACCACGATTACCACAGAAGCAAGACAGTGTGACCATTTATATGATAAGCTGAGTCCTACACGCCTTGATTGGTTCTTACCGATGATCTATTAGAGGACAGATGCATGAATGACGTCACTATTAGCATATTTTTCCCCCTTTTTTATGAAATAGACGAATATATTCTATGTTGCCGTGGTTTTGTGCAGAAATGGATCACAGAAGACGTCAAAATGTAGTAAGAACATCAGTGACACACTCAGCTGAGCCTTGTGTGCCACTTTTATTTACCACACGATGACGTCATCTGTTTTCTACTTAATTCTAAACAGACGCATAACAACCTGGAATCTATTTGTTTATCGAATAATGCTCACAACAGCCAGCAGTTTATTGTCTGAACGCTTAAAAGGAAACACGTGGGAGCCGGATGATTTTTAATCACAAATATAGCAAAATATCAATCGAATATCTATTTTCAGCGACAGATCCTAAAAGTTAAAATTACAGTCCAGTAAGAAGTTGTCTGTGGGTAAGTGACTCAATATGTTAAAAAGGAAATATATATTTCTGATCATTAAAGACAAATTATTACTGATTTATTCAAAGGCGTAATGGCCAGCCCCCGGTTTCTTATGAATTAGAGAGGACCTGGTGAAGAGTTATTGCTCGTTATTGAACGTGGGTCGGTTCTTTGTTTACCTGCTCTTGTATCCGTCAAGGAGGTAGGTAGTTTAAAAGTGTAACTCGGTTGGTAACCCTTCATTCAATCGAACAACTTGAGATTATTTCCTCGCATAAATATACACACAGCGTGCTGATAATCAGATAGATACATTCGAGCAAAGAAACGAATAAATCTCCAGTAATTAGACTATCTTGCGGTTAAGGATGTTAAGAAAGAAAAGAAACTTCAACTTGGAGGAAAGTTGATGAAATCGTAAGTCGTTAGTTGTATTTCTGCCATTATAGTGTCAACAGACTTCGGCAAACGAAACTAAAAACGCACTTCCCCCTACTTCCGGCCTTTGCTCCAACAGCGATTACCATAATTTTCTCGGATAGTTTTGTAACATAGATAGTGAATAGTGATGTATGCCAACCTCTGTCACCTCTCACTTAGTTTCACTCTAGGAATTAGTTACTATTTGTGGCGATACTTTGGTATTTGACTCACGTGAAGTTAACGCGTATTTGCCATAGTCTTGCACTGACTTACTTACTCTGCAAACTAGTCCGCTGACCTCTTTCAACTTTATAGCAAAACATCGAACCGCTCAGATGGGGGATGAACTGCTGTCGAAGGAGAGAAAATGCATTATAAAGGTTATGAAGAAGAAAACAGAGCAATATGAACGAATGACGTGGAAAGATAACTGAGGAACCAACAACAAGGAAGAGAAAACAAGGGGTTAGTCTGATTATAGTTTTATAGAAAAACCGGGCCTTCAGTGAGAGTCAGCTTTATAAATGAATCCCCTCTGCCTGTTGAAACTAGATTTAATATTTAATAGGGTTTACTGTAGTTATGAATAGTACCAAATATTGCAAAGAGTAAAATTCACAAGGAGAGAGCAAAGTTAGAAGTCATGTGCAACTCAAGCTCATACTGCACTTGACAGGAGAGCGACGTATCACTTAGTGGGCCGGAGAATGAGACAACGAACCATAGTCACTCAGCCTGGGCTTGCACCAAGAGTAAGGCAAAAACCCCACAAAAATGTGGTTAACAAAAAAAAATTCAGTGTAGACAGACTCGAAACCCACTTTTCCACAGCGCGACATGCACATTTATTTTAGAACAAGTGTCTACATCTATCATCTATATATACAAACAAAAGTTTTTATAACTTAATCGATTTTACCACTTACAGATGTACAATCATGTAAAATGAAATAGCAAGTAAACTGGTCATTATTCAAACAAAACAATTCAAATATCTATTTTATCTGTCACATTGAAAAAAAGACCAGATATCAGACACTAAAAGATAACATCTCAGAAAGCATTGCTTTGCAATCTATCAAAAGAAAAAAAAGGCGTCCTACTTAAGCTGAACAAACATGCAAAAATAACGTCAGTACAATGGCAAAAAGGTATGGAAACTAGTTCCTGCCACCAATCTCAAGCAACAGTGGTCTCTCTGTGAACTTTAAACCATTCAGTGACAGTGATTAAGACTTTGTCATCATGGTCACAAGGGCTCCAAATTTTTGCTCTCTATGAATTTTTCTGGAATGGAAATAGGGGTGCCAGAGACTGTTTAGTAGGTTTAGGATCATTCATTTTTTTTTTCGCTGTATTTCCCAACACAATTTATGGTAGTTTGCCCACAGAATTGGTGGAACAAGTTACAGTCTTATCCTCTCCTGTTCACCAACCTTAATATGCAAGCTTAAAATAACACAAGTCACAAATACTGGTACAATTCTTGATTTTCTGACAGAGTGGATAGTACACAAGCTTAACAAAAAATATATGTTTTGACCTTAACTTTCTAGAGGGTGATATTTTACTCAGTTGATTGCTCCTGTACTCATTAATAACAGTAAATATATTCAGAAATAATAGCTTTGAGTTCACAATAGATAACATATGCTTTGAGATTTTAAGTTAGAAAGCAAAGAAAGCTGCTTGAAGCCCTGGGCCAAACAAACTCAATGGAAAACCTTCACCTATCAGAGCTCACTCACCAGATTTGAACTTTTTGACTTTATTAAATCATACTAAATACCAGCACACATACAGTTTCATTACAATTAATCATGCTTGATATGTAACAACTCGACTAGGTCAGACAAATAGAGCACCTCACCAGTACAAAAAAGAAAAAAGATAACTAGCTAAGTTTAACAATTACAAGTGCATTTTTTAAAATGGGTGTTTTCATGCATCAATGACCAGCTTCTGCTTCTCAATGGGAACCTTATGTTCCAAAGCTGGAGCTTCAAACTCCCCATCATATGAAAACTTGTCCTCAAAGTCTTTGAGGTTGATTTTCTTGCCTGGGGCTGGTGATTTGCAGCAGATCACCCACAAACAGCAAGGTGAAGGTACCAACGCCAATAATAGCCACTGCTGCAAAGACAGCTAAGCAGGTAACAAGTTGCAGCTTGTGGAACTTCGAGCAGAGTCCATGCTTTGACCAAGATACAAATACATCAAAACAGTACTTAAGAAACTACAGAATATTCCACAGGTTAAGCCTGGAAACTAGTGTAAGCACACTCTTCAAATTCCAACTACAAAGAAACAGCACAATGAGCACTGTACTCTGCTAAATTACAACGCAGATAACAGCACTCAATGTTGTGAACATATGTGTGAAGAATATTTTGTTTTGACATGGCATTCCTACCCTGAAATATTTTATGCTAATAACTTTTTGAAACTCGATCTCACTTAAACAGATTTTCAAGGCTAACAATACTGTAAAATGACAATGGTGATACAACAGTTTCCTCCCCATCTGAGAGTATTTTCTTGCAGACAAAATTAAGCCGTAAGGAAATGTAAAAGAAAACTTTTCAGAAAACCACACTGATGGTAATTACAAAATACAAATACAAACCCATGTGGATTGATAAATGTACATTAAGACAACAGTACCAATATCATTTTTTGTTTCTTTCATGTTCATAACTTCTGACAGAAAATATTTCAAAAGTCGAATATGTTGGGTATTGATTTAAGCAGTCACTAAACAATTAATTAAACACAGTTCTGGATGAGTTTAATGCACGACGTTTCAGCTGTTCGGCCTTCTTCAGGTTAAAAATTTAAAACTAAAAAGCTATTTACAATGATTGCTCAAAACATCCCTACTGCTTATATTCGTTAACCCTCTCTTTCCTTTGAAATTCCTAAGAGGCAATACCCTTCAGGATAGCTATACTAACAGCACGAATGAAAATGATAAAACGTTGAAGGGCGAATGAAAATACCTGTTCTAGTGGTCCCTTTATTATTGGTGCGAAATTGTTACAAATTCAGTTTATAAGATATTTAGTTATAACTTTATTGATTTAACTGTACCTTTACTTAACTTTGAATGATACTTTTAAATACGTACTATATATGGTTTCGTCCATTGGCCCTACATTCAGTTTGCTGACTCATTGCACTTTAATTATTATTTTTTTTGGTCTCATTTTGAAAGTCTAGTTGTTTGCACAAATCGACTCTAGCATCGACTTTGTTACAGACTAAGTGCACCCTCTTCCATTTTGATTTTGAAAGCTATAGGGTATTTTACACGACCTTTTACACTTTTTTCTCTGATGCAAAGTGTGACAACCTTAAATTAAAAAAATTAAGTCCTTTAAAAAATTAAAATGGAAAACGTCACTTCTATAATTTTTTGCCACAAAACGGTAATAGTCCTGAATGAGCTATTGACACAATTTTCTTACAACTTTATGGATTACTGAATGCGACAAGACTTTCCATATTTCCCAGCTAATTAGTTACAATTTCTTAATAGTAGAGTTTGATTAAAGTCGTGACCAGTTGAAGGTTTCTCAGTGTTAGTTGAGTTTATAAATCTAAACATTCACCAACTGAAACATCAATATTAAAAAATTATTCAAGTCTTATGTACACCATCCATAAACAAACAAAACTATGAACCTGATAATGACTATTTTGTTGTTCACTAAAATATTGTAGCATCTCTCATAAATCCAGAGTGGCGTCCTCGCCAATCGGTCACGTTTTAAATAATAAGCTGGTACGATCTATTTACACGATCACTGAGATAGCAAAACTTTCGCACCTGATCAACGATTGCTTTGTGGCGCAGCTCGAAAGTAATACATTTTTCATAAGTTCAGCGTGACGTCATCTCCGATCAAAACAAATGGTGCCCACTCATTGACTCTGTACCTCTTGGAATCTCTCATCCACCTCATAGTCTGGTGAAGAGCTTCACTAGCACTCAGTTTATCACACTTCAGGTGTCCGTAGAAACGAATCATGAACTCTTTCGTTGCTCGGTCATCCACGGCCCACAGGGTAACCAGCACTGAGCGAGCTCCCGCTGCCAAAAATGCACGAGAGATACCCACAACTCCCTCTGATTTCATGATCTGTCCCTTACCACTGTGACAACAGCTGAGTACAACCAGCTTGGCTCGGGTACCAACTTTCGCGACGTCTTCCATGGTAAGCATAAAGTCTTCCTTCCTAAGAGTTCGTCTCGATGGACAATTTGAGGCAAGGGCAATTTCTCCTCTTTCTGCATCACCGTGGGCAGCAATGTGGATCAAACTGACATCCTGAATCCGTCGGAGAACCTGTTTTTTGGTGGCTTCATCTCCTACAGTAGCCGACACACCCAACAATTCTGCAATTTCCAGTGCTTCTCTTCTTGCTCCTGGCAATGATAGCAACTTTGTTTGGGGGGGAACAGAGGGATTACCAACGATTAACGCCCCAGTTGCACTGTGATAGACTTCAGGACTGTCCTGGATCATCTTTAGTGCTGTCAGTGATGGAATCAGGCGGATTCGGAAGGCCTCTGACAGGAATTTGTCGTTGCCATCACACAATGCGCAAAATGGCACCATAAAATCCTCACCTTCCGGGATAATGATGATGTCTCGACGATGAATAAGATCAGCAATAGGGGCGAAAATATCATTATACAACTGGTACAGGGTAGTATCTTCCTTTTCTTCCTCTTCCTCTTCTTCTTCCAAGAGACGCTGTCTGCTTTTGTCTTTTATTTCCTTAGATGATGATTTTAATCTATAGTAAGCCATCAATGAGCGATCTTCGCATTCAGGCACAGATTTTCCTCTTTGCAAATTCGTAAGCAAGTCGATGGGGCTTTCTGTCGTTTTGAATTGCCAAGACTTAAATTGAATTTCTGCATCCTCCAAAACCCACGAATATAATTCCCTTTTACCATAAGGCTTGGCTATGAAGAGGATCGTACTTTGGTTCCTGATAGAAATTTCCCTGACAGTATTCAGATAAAATTCGTGTGAGTTGTTCCTTTGGCTTCCATATTTCTTGGACAGTAAGTCGCCAAGAGCTCGAGCACGTCCACGCTCTGCGGCACACAGTGCCTGACGAAAAAGTCCTTGACTTATGTAAAGCGAACATAAACATTCATAGCTGATAAAAGTTAGGTTGTCCATTGAAAGTTTATGTTCGTCCTGAAGTAGTTCACGATTCTTTTCAGCGCAAGCAATGCTCTCAGAAAAGCAATTATACGCCTTCTTTGACTCTCCATCCTTACTGTGACAGATCCCTAAGAAGTGGAGAGCTTCCTGTTCTCTTTCTTTGTCTCCAATTTTTCTTGCTATCTTGAGGGCTTTCTCTTGAAATTCCTTCGCTTTTTTCAGGTTTCCAAGAGCTTGGTATGTAGATCCAGCATTAATCAACGTTCCTGCTAAATCACCCTCAATTCCCATTTCTTGCATAATGGGAATTCCTAAGTTAAAGTTGTCTAAAGATTCTTTAAATCGACCGCAAGCCATGTAGAAGAAACCAAGGCCTGAGTAGCTATTTGCCTCCTGGTTTTTATCTCCAGTTTCCTTCGCGATTTTAAGGGCTTTTTGGAAATACGTTTCCCCTTGAGAATAGTTTCCTAAACAAACACTCACGTCCCCGAGACCACGGTAGGCATTTGACTCCACTTTCCTGTCACCACTAGTCCGACTACATTTAATGGCTTTTTTAAAATTATTCATCGCTTCCTTTCTTTGGCCGATTCCCTTGTATATGCCCCCTAACAAACTTCTGGCTCGACCTATTTCGAACATGGCTCCAGTTTCTTCCAGGATTTTCACTGCTTGTAACTGGTGTTCGATGGCTTTCGCATAGCGACCGAGCCCCGCATAACAAAGGCCTAGGCCGTGATGAGCTTTTCCCAATTTTGTCTTTTCTGCACATTTTTTCATAATAGTGAGTGACTTTGTGAAATAATCCAGTGCTTCATAGTTCCTGGAGATGGTATAATAGGTAACGCCGATGTTATTGTAAGAAACACCTACATCCTCCTCATCTCCGTGTTCTGCCATCAGTTCTAGTGACTTGAAATGGCATTCTAGCGCCTTGTCATAATCGCCCTTCTCTTGATAGGTCATTCCAAGACATTGGTATGACTTTCCTTCTGCTTTGTATTTGCCAAATTTCTTGAATATTTCCAATGACTCTTCCAGGCATTTGATTGCTTCTGGGAAATGAAGAAGATATGTGTATGTGCTTCCAAGCGCAAATAGGATGTCTCCTTCCATTTTTTTGTTGCCGATCTCTCTGCAGATTTTCAGGGCGTTATTGTAACACTCGATGAATTTATCCCGCTTTCCCAAATTGTGATAAGAATCACCCATTCTTAAATATACCTCTATTGCTTCTTCTTTATCCTCACTGTTTTGAACAATTTGAAGCAATTTTCGTGAAAAGAAAATCGACTGAGCGTGTTGACCCATTGAGCTGTGCACGTCACTGATGCCTCTGAACGCTGTTACATCCCACTCTTTATCTCCAACTTCTTCGTTGAATTTTAAAAGATGCCGATAGCTTTCTAATGATTCCTTGAACTCATTTATACCCACGTATGAACATGCTAGTTTGTAATGTAACACAATTTCTAGGTGGCTACTATATTTGACTTTACTTCCTCTCAACAAGACTTGGGTCTCCCTGTACATAACAATAGCTTTGTGATATAGATGACTGTTGAACAGAAAGTCTGCAACCGTGCAAGCTATGTGGAATTTCTTCATTGTGGATGTCTCCAAATCTGTGGAAAAATTCAAAGAATTAGTGAATCAACCCTTCATTGTCTCACGATTTCAACATAAGCAAGAGGGTATTACTAACTATTCTTATAACATTCAAAGCACCGGCAGCAGTATATCGTCTGAACACCTAAAATGAACGCGGAGAACAAAGAGAGTACATACTTCGTTGTCATAAAAATTGTTTTTTCATTCAGTCTGATATGCATATCAAAACCTTTGACAAATTCCTGGGGTTTTTCTCTGGGATTATTATTATAGCTTTTTAACCTCTCCCTTGGAAAACCATTTCACTTGGCCCGACCTCATTTAACATGGGTGTGAAATTTTTATCCATTCCATTTGTTTTGTTCCTCATAACTGATTGATTCATTTATTTATCTATTTATTACAGTTTAATGAGCAATCTAAATGAAAAATGAAAAAAAAAAATCCCTATGGATAATCTATAAGAGTCCTTTGCCATCACAAAACAGTTCATTATGCTAAATTCATTATGCTCAGTAAAATAACAGAATGAGGAGGCTAGTGCTTCTCGCACAACTCACGTGTTCTTAAAAATTCCCAAACGCTTATATAACTCAACAATGCTTGAGGAACAAGTTTTTTTATTTCTTTTATAAAATGTATCATGAATTGCGTGCGCTCGTACCGATGACGTAGAATGCGTGTATTATATCTCTTCAGTGCACTCGTGTAACGTAAGGCGCGTCCTTTATGGAAATATAATGAACTTGTTCTGACCAATCACCACGCCTATTACTCTGAACATTTTATAATAGGAAATATAGTTTACATGATTGAGGTAACATCTTCCCATCAATCGCAAATTTCACGAAAAAAGAAAATTCATCTTAAGATGCAAAATTATTGACATATTTGCAAGAAGCGATATAGGGCAGGTGACTTCAGGTCTCCAGAGGAAAAGAGAGATTTTATTTAATACTATTTTCTCAAATATTTCTTATATAAAGATAAATCGTTACTAAGCCTAAGGAGTAACGGTCAGCCTCCAGATGAAAATATCCATAAGGTTGGATTTCAAATTATCTAGACACTCGAGGAACGTTCACTCGGGCTTCGTATCGAGCGCTTTACTTGAGCATTCACCACTGGATAGTTTGGTATAATTGACTCTAAGATTTGGGGCTCTATATTCATTTAAGGGGTCATCGTTTTCTTCTGCATTACTAGTTAATTTATCATTTTCTCTTGCATCAAACTCCAAAGCAGGATCACTATCTGTTGTGACATTGTTTGATGTAGCTTGTTGATGTGTATCGTTATCGTCTGCATCATTTTGTAAAGTTGTGAGGTTACTATCAATATTGTTAATATCAGCTAGTATATCTACAAATTGTACAATGGATTATGTACTTTGAGCCAGTTAAGAACTTGCTGTATTAACTCTGGTTGTGATGCTTGAAAATAAACATCTCCTCTAGATTGTAACTTTATCTTAAGCTTAAGTATTATTATACAAGATCTATCAGGTGGATGAGGGAGTTGATTACATGTCTGATCACATTCTACAGGTACATTGCATATTGCACCCTTAATTTTTCTCTGTTGTCCTTTATGCATGACCACAATCTTTTCAAATACTATTTGTTGAGCTATTTGTATTTGTTCTAGTTTTTCTAATGAGGATAGTTTTAGGGGTATTTCATACACATACATATTATTCACTTCAGCCTGACATGGTAATTTTCCTTTTATGACCTTTTAATGACGTGTTGCACATACACTGTTTTCCGTCAAATGACTGTTGAGTATTGAAATATGTTTGGCAAGGGTACTTCTCGTTTATGCATGTTATTACTGATTTCTTATAAAGTATTCAATTACAGACAGTTCATATAAATTAGGGCCTTCTCTTATTTTCCTCTTAAACTGGTTAACACACAATTCAACCGATCTGGCTTTCATTAATTTCTCATTGAGTTAGGAAAGTAATTTTTTCTTCTTTCTAGCATCCATAGTTGAATATTTTCTTTTAATGTCTTCTAGAGGCCTTTTTTTGGCAACAGGTTCCATGCTGTTATACAAATGTTTTTTTCTGCGTTTTCTCATGATGTGTTTCCTTTCAATTTCAGTAATTTTACATGAACAGCAAATAAATTGTATATCATATTCCATAGTCTGACATGCCTGTTTATTTTGAATATTATTAATTTCCTCTACTAGATTATCCACAAGAAACTTACAGAAAACCTCTGTCCAGAACCACAGGCCTCTCTACCAAAAGAATACTTTAAGTTTGATACTTTAAGTGACTTACTTTATTTGCAAAATAATTAACATTGAAGGCATCAGTACATACACATTAACACAACTGCCAAAATTTGTTTCAGCCAGAAACTTGTTTACTTTTTTCAATTATTAATAATCATGATGTTATCCCACTCATTGATCTGTATGGCCTTGTACAAATGTATGAAATATGTTTCTCTATTATTTTGTTCATGGGATGCTCAAGTTGAGATAAAATCTCCAATGATTATTGTTAGGACCACTGCTTTGCCAACCAACTGGGCTAAAACAGATTGAATAGCTGGCAATACAGAAAACAATACTGAATACACCAATTGGCAACAGGTTCCATGCTGTCATATATGTTTTTTTCTGTGTTTTCCACACGAAGTGTTTCCTTTCAATTTCAGCAATTTTACATGAACAGCAAATAAATTGTATATCATATTCCATAGTCTGGCATTCCTGTTTATTTTGAATAAAATTAATTTCCTCTACTAGATTATCCACACCATGAATGTGTATTGTCTGTTTCATTGCAAGTGAATGACTGTCTTCATATGTCAGAAGAGAAAACAGTTGCTTTACTTTTGTATTTTGTTGATAAATACAAGCTATACAGTGACTCGAAATCCACATTACCTGTTTTCCCAGTGTGGTTCCCTAAAATCAAGGTCGCAAAAGATATTCTGCTTTCAGTTAAATTACTTAATTCTCTGTGACTTACTTCATTAATGTGTACATTTACGTTAGTGCCAAAAATTGTAACACTGTCAGGCAGGGTAACAGATGTTAAGCATTACTTACTGTATTGTATTGTTAAGCTGAGATCCATTTTCAATAATTGCATCTAAGGTATTTGAGTTCCAGTAACAACAAGGTGAAATGATTGAGTAATGTAGAATAAAGAACTACTGCAAAACAGTGGTCTTTGTAACGCTTGTATTGACCTGATATCTTTTATTACCTTTCTTACATTGTTGCTTATTGCCACATCATATTTTGTAATTTGTTAACCTTTTAGTTCATACAGATCAGTTGCTCCATATAAACTTTGAAAGTGATACACTAAGTTGTCTGTCGATGATACATCTTATAGAATACATGTCCCTCAAGAGTGACTTTTACCATAACCATCTCTAGCATGTGAGTCAAACACTTAAAATGGCCATCATCAGCACAGTAACTAATACTCACAGCAATACATCCAACTGTTTAAATATATGACCTATATCATTCAGATATCAATGACTCAAAGGCTCTTTTCAGGCCCATTCAGAATTGATATCCCTCAATGGTAGGTTCACCATGGACATTACCAGTGTAACTTTTACTGTATTCTAGCTGGTAGTCTTCCTCTAGTACTGTCAGCATTGATGGTAAATCTTTTAGCAGTAAAAATGATTGTCTTGATAATTGTGACAAACTGCTATACAGTTTACTTCCAATATGCATTATTTGTTTCAAGTCATTTGGATTGCCTATTCCTTTCATATTGTGGTATACCAAGCTCACGTCTCGAGAAAAAGCCAACGATGAATTCATGAACGCGTCACGCGTTGTGTGACTCGGTGTTAAGTTACGGGAGGAACCGTTGAAAATTTGAACACGTTATAAGGAATAGTATGGGGAACGAAATATGGTCGATTTACAACGATAAATATTTCGAAATATGAATATTTTACACGTAAAATCAATAAAACTTACTCATGCCCTGTGCATCCGTCGTAGTTTCTGGCGATTTCTGCCGTTTTAAGCTTGCTTTACCATCACTGTTATCCATGTCAAAAGACTTCATCTCTTCTCGAGACGTGAGCTTGGGCCGCCTGTGATCGTACTTTACAAGTATTGAACCCAGTAAAAACCAATAACAGAAACAGGATATTTAACGGAAGAGCTAAGCTTAGATACTCAACCTTACTATTCAAGTTGCTTCTGTCAGTAGGGACCTTTAGATTCGACTCCGAGTACGACTACGAGTACGAGATTTCCAATTACTGAGCAATGCGCATGCGTCATGACCGTGACACTGTCACGTAGAGCTGAAAACT